>NW_026463717.1:0-70124 GCF_021730395.1 Mercenaria mercenaria
CTTGCAGTATATTATGAATGGCCAAAAATAAGAGGTTGATGTGACGTCAACTTGACCAATTTTTAATGATATCAGAGCATGGGGAGGGTTTTCAGTGCGTAGACGCCATATAAAAAAAAATATGTGGGCCAAGAGTATACCGAAACTATTAACGAAAAACTATTCTGTTATATGTACTTTAATAATTCATATGTCTTTAATATACAAATAGTAGATCAAATATGGTACATGTAGCACTTTTTCCCGGCGCTTGTATGGCGGCATATAATATGTCACTTCATGTCATTATTGTTGTGTTTTAATGATAATGCAATAGAATAAACATTTTTTCATAATAAGATAAAAAAAAACTTTTAGTGTGACACATTTTAAAATGTTTGATAGTTCTGATACACTTTGACATACACGCTGAATGAAATAACTTTTACTTGAAAGTTGAAATCTTATTTCGTGTCCTTCCCTTAACAGATTAATATTTAACTGTTTTACTGTAAATAATTATACTAAATTTCAGAAATATGTGTCATTCAAGAGAACAATGTTTAAATAATAAAATCGTACCCTTCTGTTCATCATGCAATAACTCACCAGAGAATTTCTTATTGCAATATAAGAATGTAAGTTAGCAAGTATCATAATAACTATGAGCAAACATTAAATATTTCTTAAGATTCAAATGAGCATATCATAATTGGAATTGAAATCAGATTTATCACATCATAATATTTTCTTTCAAACTTTAGTTTGATTAGAAACATGTAGGATATGGAAAGGATTGAAGAGTTAATACCATCGATGAAAGCACATTTTCTTTTCAAATCATTTTTATATATTCTTGAATTGAAGCCAAATTATAATATATTTCGGTTGCAGAAGAGGTTCATCGAATAAGATTATTATTGCGAATGAAGAGAGTAAATATATTTGCTTTTTTAGACTCTAACATCAATGCTGGAATCGGTTTGGATTCCAGACTACATGGTAGATGGGGACACCATAGAGACTTTGGGTTTGGACCAGCTATGATCCTGCCCTGGCCTAAACTTTGACCAGATGCAACAACCATCGAATAACATCATAACAGCCCCCACAGTAACAAATTAATCAAAGTCAATCAACTTCTTTTAAGTCATAGAAATACCTACTAATCTGGTATCGTCTAGAAGATATGAAACAGAAAAAAAAAATCAAATTATAATTTAGAGCCAATTTTCTGTTAATTTAAATACAGATAATTTTTTGGTGTCATCTTGAATGGAAATAAAACCTCTTAACGATACTTAAAGTATCTACACCCAATGTTGTCGAATTTTGTCTTCTAAAGTTGTTATTTTCTCTCACATTTTTATTTACGTTGAAACTAAGGCCATGCATTTATCTGTTGTGGTGCTACAGCTAGAACATTAGAACCTTTTCTTCATGCTCACGTACCCGATTTTCTAATAGTTGTCCAACAATTTAACCATTAAATGCCTAAAAGCTATGCATTTGATTTTAATATTACATTCAAATGACATCAACCTCCCTTAATATGCATTTAAAAGAAACACACATTCCAATACCTAACATTCACACATTAGCGCTACAATACTGGTTTAAGTTCATAATTATAACTAAATAGTGCGAAACATGGTTACAGTTTCATTACTTTCTACAAGAGAATTCATTATTATTAGATCATAGAAAATGAATTGCTGTGTTCATTTCTATAAAATGAATTAGAACTAGTTACTAGGCCAAACTATAAAATCTTTGCACATCTTTTTACATTTCAAAAATTCTATTCATGAATTATACAGGTTTGCAAATGTCTTGATAATCATTACTGTTTCCTTCCATATATATTACTTAAAACTCTTTTTACTAATTATACGATGTAAATATTTTTCTAACATACCCCGAAGATGTTCTTTTTCTGAAGTTTCAAAATTGTATGGCTATATTATATTTAGATATGAAATGAGATGTGTCAGCAATAAAAAAAAAATTACTGTATGGACCATGTGGTACCAATCAACGGATGACCCTTACTAATAAGAATTACCATAATCTTCACAGTACCAGGAAATCCTGATTTTCCGCTAGAAAAGTGATATTATCAGGAACAGCGTGCGTTGTACACAGGACTGAATATAACTATGTTTAGTCCAATTACTTTTAACCGCCTTCACACGTCACTAGTAGACCAATGTTATGATAGATAATGAAAATACCATAATACCAAAAGATCCTTTGGTAGCATAAACACAAGCAAGTAACAAAAAGCTGACTCTGTTTGGTTGAGTATTTTCATCAGAGATAATGACATTTGAAACCTCGCATACCCCTTAACAACGGCTTTAGCGGGATTCTATAACTGTATAATAAATGGTTTCAATCATCCCAATGTTCCAGAAAATGTAACAACACTGAGTAATAATAAAGGATATTCAACTTTATAATATTACGCACTGATCAGCTGCGCATATCATGTTAAAAAATTGGAGCTGCAAAAATGTAATTATACAAAACATAACTGAGCCAATGTGATAAAAATACGAGAAAACAAGGCCAATAAGGAATTCAAGCATTATGATTGGTTCAAAAGAGAGGACCAATAAGGAGAAAAAAACAAAGACAAATATCAAACAGGGAATGCCACGTACCAAAATCGCAGCCTCCCCAAAACTAAACCTACAGCACGCAGACGTGCACACCACAAACACACACACACATACACGCGCACACACACAAAGCCAACACATGAGGAAGTCAATCCCGTCATATTTTTAAATGACGCCATTTTGTTTTACACCAAAAAAATGTACATTACCATCTTTTTATTGACATTTTTACAAAAATATCATCTATGATGTCCATGTAATAACCAGGTTTGACTGAGCGAACGTACTATGTTGATGTACGCGTCTTTGTAGATTAAAACGATACTTTTGGCTTATTTGTTATTGTGTACAAACAAGTGTTCCTGTCAGAAATGTTGACAAATTTTAAGGAAAATATTGAGAAAATATGCAAAAGGCAGATTAATTAAAAGTATGATATTTATCTTAAACAGATAGTTTGATATTTTGGACTATTTGTGCAATGATAACATCAATTCAAATGCGGGGAAGTGGATGAATAAATTGGTTGCGAAGTGTCAGTTCTAAACTTCAAACAAATGCGGATAAGAATAAAACGGGGCATAGGGGTGTGTGGTATGTGCTTGGTTGGTTGTAGTATCTTGATTACCACATACGTGTACAATTTTGCGTCTCATTGCCTGCGGCCTACAAAGAAACGACATTTGAAACACTTTCTGTCACAGTACAAATGATCAAAGGTTAAGATGCTCACTCAAGAAAAATTAATAAGGCACACTACCGTTGATTATGTCGAGGCTTCATATTATCTCGCAAAATTATTTATACGTACCTACATACAACCCATGGCTAAAATGATTAATATGCTTTCTTAAATAAGTCTAAACATGTTTTTTCATCTGAACTTGCATAACTGTCACAAGGTAACTCAAACAGTTCTTATGTTCCTGTCTGTATTCGAAAGTTGAATAATAAAATTGTCATTGATTAAGTGATTTCATATTGGCTTAGTTATTTGTTCTCGGGCAGTCGTATTGGCCATTGACTTATGGCCCTCGGCCAATACGACAAGCCTTAGACAAATAACAAGGCCAGTATGAAATCGCTTGATTACTACCATTATAGTGCATTTTACATTTAGTTCGATCATTGGAGCTGAACGTAAAAAGGTGATCACCCTCTGGCTTTAATTAAACATCTAAGAGTCTTCGCCTGATAATTAAACTGTGAATAACCTTACGGCAACGTGACTGTTGAGATCAATCTTTGCATTTCATTTTAACAACAAAAGAAGAAATGTTACAGGAGCACATTTCGGAGTACACTTTTCTAATAATCTCTTTTTAAAAAGATTATGTTCGAAATGTCAGCAGACATAAAGCAAACTGAACATGAATTTATTGACAAATATCTCATTTTGCTATAAGTAATCTCTCAACTAGGTATCTAACTTTGTATCTGAAATTAAAACAGCATTTTTATATTTTCGATGGGTTATACATGTATTATCAGAACTGAAGCGACGTTCATTAAATCATTTTTCATCATTTCGGCACTTTCCTGATTGTGTACTATTGATCTGAAACTGCTTGGTTTGGGGGTGTCGTTTTAACACAACATGTAGCATATTAATACGAGAAAATTGTTTTTATATTAATAATAGATTGTATGTTTTATTGTTGTTTTAGTGGTAACTAACTTTTACACTCACTAAAATATTAAGAATTTAATAATGAACTTTTCAGGAGTTATCATACATTGCATGTTTCAAAGTTCAATACTGCAGTGCCATAGGAATGGATAAACATTCATGTTACCTCTGATGAAGTTGATTTTATCGATAGAAAGTGATATTTTACATTATTTAATGTAGCCGTCACCTTTAATTCGATGTTAAATACCGATTTTAACCAATATGTATGAATTCAAGCAATTTTTCAACTTCAGACCAATTGTTTGCCTTATTTGTACAAGATTTGGAGAAAACAATATAAGGGTCATGTAAATTAGTCTTTATGTTTTTGATGTAGTGATTTTATGTAATTTAGATGAAACTTAATAGTTTAATTGTTGATTATGGTAAGTGCATTTTTTACATTTCTTGAAAGGTAAAATTTTGCCTTTGATGAAAACTAGTATTTTAAGAGGGAAACCTTGTAGACAATTAATATTACTTGTTCGCACATTGTTAAGCACTGACAGACTTTAAAACCTTACTTCATGCATTTATGTAATTAATATTTTTTATATTTATTCAATATCCTGACAGATACTTTATTAAGAATTTTGTTTTGTTTTAAACTGAAATGGATCTTAATACCTTTGTTATAGTTTATGTACAAGTAATAGTTCTCAAATAAAGTTTGCCTGAAGTCCAGTCCTGGTTTTCAGATATTGTGTTCACATGTTGTCTGTCCATCCGCCTGTCTCGGTAGAGCTCAGTGGAGCAGTGGCCTCAACAATATCCAGCCTTTTTGCTGAGTTAGTGTGCTCATGATGTGTCCGTCCAGCTGTGTTATCATTGTAGCATGGTTACTTTGTGGAGCTCACCAAAGCACCAAGTTTGACATTAAGCATAAATGTTTTTCGTTAATTTACAACGTTTTCCAATAAAACATCCTCGATTTCTCTGGGGGTGAATTTAGAATTTAAGGTGCATTATGTGCCCGGTGAAAGCACAATAATAATCACCGCATAAAAAAATATAAAAGTCAGTCTAGATTACTTAAATGCTACTATTAACAATAACAGAATTTTATTCACTAACAGTAACAATTCAAATATCTTGAAATGTCAAATAACCGTAAAATCTAATCTAATAATTATGCAAAAACTGTCCACTTTCTGTCCTGGTCAAATGTAAATCTAAACACTGATAACTCTAAATTGCTCACAAATCAAAACTGAATTTAATGTCTCCTAAGAATATAAATCCTCTCTTCTAAAATACTTTCTAATCCAAAATGTTAGTGTAAATCCTTCAAATTTTAAATATCTAAGCTGGGCTGGTAATATTTTGTTATCAAGAAATACTAGTATTATTTCAATAAATTCTTACCTAAGGCTCTACCCAGTCCTCAGACAGCTTCTTATTTAAAGCTTCATGGAAGGTTCCAGAATTTACATATAAGAAAAAGAATAAACAAAAGATTCTGGAAAACCAAGAACACTCAAGAACGTTAAGTATTATTGTCACAAGCTGTTTATCAGTATTGTGATAGTACATTTCGTAACACCATCGAATATAAACAACACTTCTAAACTAAGTCAATAAACAATAAGTTATCAGTAAAGTAAAGCCTTAGCGGAAATGACATATACTTAACAAAGGTCATAACAAACCGCGTTGGATCCAAGTTTGGCGTCAGTTTGTTTGCCTAAGGATTTGTAAGTACGACCTCTGATCGGAAGGGGAAAAAAGCTCTAAACATGTTATAAACGTCAGTTATGGCTTAAACATCATATTCCCATTGTCCATTTCTATTTATTACAGAATTATTCCGTTTGTTCAATAAGCTATTTTTAGCTAAGTAAATTGCTAAAATCCAATATTGCGAAAAATTGGGTATCACTATTAAGGTAAAGGCAAAGTTTCTTGTTTAACATGGGACGAAAGTCCCAACCTAGAATGGATGGAACAACTTATTTCCAGCCGAGCCCACGACAGTCATAATATTTACACCCAAGCATTCAGTCTAGGCCAATACTGCAGGAAACAGTACCAGTTTAAGTAAATCACCTAGCACTTACCACTAGTCGGGATATTAGCCGCGATCGGGAATCGAATCCGGACAGCTTACGTTGTAGTCCAACCTGCTAACCACTGCGCTACTGACTCTCTTTAAATTTATATTTCTAACAGTTTTTTTTTCATTAACACTGCGTTTTCCTATGTATGTTAGGTAAGTCTAGATGAAAACTTGGGAACGTTAAGCACACGATAAATTTGGCACAACCGAAGTTTAAACGGTTTTCTCGAATTAGATATTATAATTATCTTTTTCTTGTATTTTATAGACAACCAGATACTATATGTTATAACGTACTGCTGGTATCTTTTTTTAAGATTAGGTAATGAAAACACTCAGTTACATCTTTAGCAAATGCCAGCGTTAATAGTGTTAAAATGAACATTTGCTCCGGACATAAATAAACGTCAGGGTTTGTTTTCGTTTCTGTGTTCTGTGTGTATGGGATTCGAATCTACAGAAAAATCGAAAGTACATACATAGAGCAAATTGCAAGTAAGAATTTTCTACCATTACTGGTAATCGTATTTCAATGTTTGTTGCGTTTATTACCGTTTTGGTTATTACCTCTCTCTTCCTGACATCTAATTATAATCTAGTTGAAACTAAATGTAACTTTTGATTCACAAATATGCTTTTTGATGGTAAAATATTAAAGTCCTTTAAACTTATAAATGATGCAATTTTGTCCTGATGTAAGACAAATGAAAATTGTATTATAAAAATGCATTTGTGGCGTACCATACTTCAAAACTCAAGGTAAGAACTTAAGCAAAAGCTAAAAAATAAGGTACAGAGAAGAAAAAAGAATAATAACTACCACAGAATGTTACTATGAAAAAGGTTTCACAAGTTTTATAGATACTGTCTCTATACAGGTTTTACTGAGTAGGGATTAATATATGCTTTTGCCTGAAATATTTCGCTCCTAAATCTTGTTTCATATCTAGAGAAGAAGCCTACTTATATGTATAAGTAGTTGTCATTCCTGAAGTAGATTACATTAGTGCATCAATGTAAACATTAATATTGACGTTGTCAGAATAGTTTCTAGAAAACTATTGTTAAGATTCATATTGATCACTTCCTTACTTCACTTTTGCATTTATAAAATATATGGTAATTGTCGCTGACCTCAAAATGTTTAACACTCGAATTCTATCAATTATTATCGGGCATTTCTCCCCTGTTAAAAAAACGTAGATGTAACCAATCGAACACACGACACCGCGACCCGTAGATTTGCGGTCTCCCGATTGAGCTAAACGGGCGGGCTTACACACCTGTTTGTATCGCAAAGGGTGTCAAATAGTGATGGGCCGACAATCGGGGACAATCGAATAATCGTCGGCGTTGCATTAATGAGCGCGATCGCCGACTTCACTTTTCCCTGACCGATTAATTACTTGGCACCCTAAAGCGGATAATTTAGTTGTTTCTGACCTTTTTCTTTCTGGTATTTACGGTTCTTTGGGGCAATTACACAAAGGGAAACTACCCTACGTAAAAATGGCTTCCTCCAAAGTCTCGAAAGAAATTGAGGTCATCTGTGATCACCAAGATTTTGGAAGATATATGGCTTTTACAAAATTAAGCCGGGAAAACCATCAACCTAAACTCTTGACATTAGTATGGCAGTATGCATAGCATGCCGTAAGACTTACGCAAGCATATAAGCAAACGTAGATCTATTTTCAATTTTTGATTTTGCGTGAATGAAATCATTCCAGTCGTTAACTAAGAATTAATAAATCGTTAATACATTTTTTTTTGCTCCAAATATTTTTAATTTGATAACACAATATCACTGGATAAGTCTTTGGTGAAATTAAGACGAGTACCTGATTTGAAGTTTACTATCTTCACAAATATTTTACTTTTAGGCTGTTAACTTACTGTGTTTATGAAGGAATACAATAGAAATAGGATATCTGATGTCTGTGTGTTTCATCTCTTAAGTAATGTCATTAAACATACATTGTGAGGTGTAATTATAGATACGCAACTAGAGTAGCTGATTATCCGATTATATCCGATTAATCAAATCGGTTGGCTTGTCCGATTATGCCGATTAATCGGTTGGCAAATCTAACCGATTTGCCCATCACTAGTGTCAAAGACTCCTATAATAACTTTCAGTTTTGTACGAAAACTTAAACACCTGCAGGTGAAAGCACTTAATCATTAAATCATGTGCCTTCATGTTGATGTTGTCCGCCATTTTGGAAATGTCTTAATTTGCTACGGAACTCCTAATACATGCATCATATTAATACTGTTTGCTAATTAAATTATCTGCTTATCTAAAATTGATTTGTAACTAATGATGTTCACGTGAAAATTGAACCTCTTAAACTATCGTAATCATAAGGAATAGGCATTATTTTATTAATTTGTTTTCCTCATGGTATTAAAATCACCAAGAACCATACAATGTTTGAGAGACAAACGTTTAGAAATATCTATACTTAAAAAACTCTCATCTTACAAGTGTGATTTGAAAAAAACTGTTCAGCCTTGTTGTGAGCGTAAAATGTCGCCCATTATTCTGATCTGCCCTTTACATATGATATCTAACTATTTCATTCATTTTAAGCCTTTTTCTAAAGACCTCAAGTGATGATAATTTATTTCTAATATTTTGAATTAATTGTCATAAACAAACTTGATAGGGTTGATCTCACTGCATATTTTAGCCCGTTATAAAATCTACATTTCAGTATTTGCCCTTTTTGTGACTGAAATAGATCAAAATATTGCACAAGTAATATAATTGTTACATCCACAATAAAGGACTGAAAACATAACCGTAATTTTAGGTATGGAAATTAAAAACAAAATAAATATATAAATAAAAACACCAGAAGAACAATTTACTAAAAACACTGTAATAGTTTTGGTTCATGAAACACAAATGTAAATCAGTAATAAAATAGACATGCTTATCTATAACTTACTCAAAGTGAATAAAACCATGACCACGAGTCTATTTACATGCAAAGAAGATCGAGTCGGAATTTTTTCCTTGGAAATAAGTGCTATGATCCAATTTCTATATCCGGTTGTTCTGCCTCTTGGAGTTAACATACTGTGCACATGCGTCTATTTTCAGTGATCCACCATTGAAATATTTGCTTTAAAAGTCAAGTTCCACTGTGTATTGCATATGGCTTATAAATTCTTTGCATTGATTACCTCCTGTTCATTTTAATGCTATCCTAAGTTTAATTATTTTACCTTTCAGTATGGCTTTAATTAACCAATAGTGATTCACATACAATTATTATCGTCTCTTCTACAACACAAAGCAATTGTAATATAACAGTCTCCGGATTTAGTTTACAAATCCGGAATTTTCGCAAACTCAACTACCTTTTGTCTTTGATTTTTCTCTCATCTTTTTACATTTAACGATAGTTCAAGACCCATAGAGCAAAACTTGGCCGTTTCCTACTTCATATCTTAAAAAATGAATTCCTGGGACGATTTCAAAGCGGGTTCTCCCATGGGAGTTTTTTCCTCCCATCGGGATTTTTCTCACCCATGGGAGGTCCCGCTGGAGGTTTTCTCCCACTTTACCAATTACGGGAGAAAAAAACCGTGGGTGTTTTTCTAAAATTTTTAATATCAAAATATTTTAACTGAAATTAATAACTTATGCAATAAAAAACTGTTCTGGCATTATTTCGCGTTGAAAAACGACTTTTGAAAAAATTCGTTATTGGAGGAAACCCCCCACTGGAGACTTGATAAATTTTTGAAATTGCATTTAATGTTTCACTTTTTGCTAATTAATTATATTTTTTTTCAATATCAACTTAAATCTAACTTAAAGATGTATTACTGTGCAAAATAAAAAAAATCGTAAACCCTACAGGTGAAAACCTCTAATTGTTTTAAATGGGAGCACAATCCCATGGGAGGTTAGAAAATATTTGAAAATAAATATTGTAACATTTTGACTGAACAAAACCTCAGTATTTTATTTTAATACTAATATTCCATTTTTAAGTAACTATTGGGTTTCTGCTCAGCGCATATATTATACACTGTTTAATTACAATAAAAAAAAAATGCCGAAAATTGTATCTCCCCGACCATCCTGCAACAAGTCAAATATCCAGCACCTTCTGGAAAAATTCTCCTCCGTAATTTGACCAGTCAAGCCATTGTTAAAATGAAATCAACAGAAAGGACGATATATGATAAGACATGAGAAATGCCCTACCCCGTTATGATTAGAATTTGAAAAAAATAATACTGTAACTTTTAAACTAAACTGTTAAAAACTTTAGAGATCAAAACTGTTAAATTAAATACTAGTACTTAAAATATCAAGTAATTTGTACGAGTCAGAATTCAGTAACTGAAATAAACTTTTTTAAGGTAATGTTGAATTTCATCTTTTTTCGCAATTTTAAGCCATACACTAGTTTGATGTAACTTAAAGTGAAGTTGAAAGTAACACATTAGACGATCAGTTTCATATGTTTTACCTAAGAATCAACTGCATTTCGGCGTTATTTTCAAGTTGATAGTGTTATAGCGGCATTTTCAAAGAAAAGATATAAAACTATGTTGTTCCTCAAATGTTGAAAAGACAAGAAAGACACGTATGAGCAACGTAACTAGTAAAAGTTAATAGTTCGTTTATGTTAGAATTATGAGCTGCTTTGACGCGTTCGGTACGCTCGGCAGCTTAGTGGATTTGAGATCAAATTTCTAAAGGCATCATTCTTTCAATTACGAACGAACATTTTTGATGATAAAAAAAACACTAAATTTTCGTACCTAATTTTGTATTTTAGTATCGAGTTTAAATATTCTGAACCATTTATCCAGGTTATTTTCTTTCATTTGCTGTATGTCCGTTACATGTTATAAAATGTGTTTTATATTGCAGAAAGCCTACAATCTGTATGTACTTCACGTACCATTCGAAAAGTGCTTTCTCATTAATTGTAGAATAAATGCCATGTTTTACTAGACCGTTTAAAATACTATCATTGTATGAAGTTTCATGAATATTATTATTAAATGAAAAGAGAAAATATATATTAAACGGAGGTCAAATCGATTTTGAAGTCTCTCAAAATGTTGAACTATAGTTTAAAACCTTACTATGCTAAATTGCTATTATAATGAACTTGGAAGGTAATATTCACTGTTACAAGGGAATAATGACTGCATTGCGAACAGTACAGATCTTGACCAGACTGTACTGATGTGCAGGCTGATCATGATCTGCACTGGTCGCAAAGGCAGAATCAGCCGTGGGTTAACATGTATGATATACAGTTTTTTTTCTTATTATCGGAGTGATGGAATTAAATTTTAGTTTATTGGTATGTTTAAAAAATTCTGAATACGTTGTAAGTAAGACAGGATTTATAAAGCGATTTACTCTATTTGCCTTGATCCGTTAAATTCTATTACCTCGTATATTGGTCGGTGGTACATACTCGGCTAAAAAGAAATAAAACAAATTTGACGTATTTGAATTTTCTGGTGCATATTCCTTTCAAGAAACTAAGTTACGAAAAGGAAATAACTTAATAAGTCAGGTTGAAATGAAAACAGATTATATTAGATCGATAGTAAACAATTATCTGCTCTTCAGATACCCGATCACACTTTAACTTGATAAATTATACTGTTGTTCGCGGCATTGACTTTTCTTTTTTTGTGCTGCAGAAATATTCTGTTTTTATGAATGCGACGCAGTAACATAAACATGGAGCTAAGATACTTTTTAATCTTCTCTCCAACAAAACTTTGGATTTCTTCTTTCTCTCGCTTAACAAACATTATTGACATTCAAAGTATACCTCAAAAATATATAAAATATAAGACATAATATTCGACAGAATTTTGTTGCTATTTTTCTAAATTCTAGTACAATATGGATTTATCTGACTGATAACAATATTAACATTAACCTTTTTTTTCATAATCTAAAAAAATAAGGACACCTTCCGGTGCCAATGTGCATAGAAGAATTCCGCTTCCAGTGTTCTGGTTTCTACTATTTGTCATGTTAATTTAGCACTGTTAAAATTCAAAACGATTTCTGTTTTTTATTTTGTGTGTGTGTGTGTGTGTGTGTGTGGGGGGGGGTTATAACGTTTTTCAGCTAAAACCAAATATGTAATTTGGCAAACACTCTGCAGGTCAACCGCCATGAGTTTTCTATGTTGTACAAGATTAATAACAACAAAAGAGAATGTCATGTTGTACCATGATCAGAGAGTTTTTTTGGTGTCTAACATGAATATTTTCACAAATATGTCGATGAATTTTCACAAATATGATTGCTTTTATTTCTACTGTGAAAATAAAATGCAAGGAAATGCGTGTCTTGTTAAACTCAAGATATCGATATTCAATTCCATCAGACGCATAAACACGCTGAAATCGAAACATCGCAAATATTCGAAGATTTCTTCTTTTTTTTTTTTTTTTTAGTTTGCTAGCACATATTCTCATTTTAACGCATCACTGTCTGGTGATTTTCTTCAAAAAATAGATAGCATTTCATTTTCAGTTTTAACACTGCGAAAAAAGAGTTAATATACGGGAGTGTACGGGATCCCGTATATTACCCGTATACGGGAAGAAATACGGGGAAACTAAAATACGGGCGTGTACGGGGCTTGTATATTTAAAAGTCTGTATACTAATAAAATACGGATTTCCGTATACTATGAAATACGGAATTCTTAGTATACGATACTCCGTATATTATTGAAATACGGGAAATTCTAAAAAGGGTTATTCTAATCGTATACAACACCGTATATTCCCGTATATGTCTGGTGTACGGGAATACATAAATCCGTATATTACGAAAATACGGGACGTATATTTACCGTATATGTTTCATATACAACCCCGTATATTTCCCGTATATTCTGGATATACGGGATATGTATAGTTTGTATATTTCGAAAATACAGGGATTAAATTTCCCGTATATTCTTCGTATACAACTCCGTATATTTCCCGTATATGCCGGAAATACGGGATTTAAATAATTTGTTTATTTCGAAAATACGGGACGTATATGTCCCGTATATGCTTCGTATACAACTCCGTATTATTCCCGTAATACGGGATTTAAATAATTTGTATATTTTGAAAATACGGGACTTACATTTCCCGTATATTCTTTGTATACAACTCCGTATATTTCCCGTATATTCTGGATATACGGGATATGTATAGTTTGTATATTTCAAAAATACAGGGATTAAATTTCCCGTATATTCTTCGTATACAACTCCGTATATTTTCTGTATATGCCGGAAATACGGGATTTAAATAATTTGTATATTTCGAAAATACGGGACGTATATGTCCCGTATATGCTTGGTATACAACTCCGTATATTTCCCGTATATGCCGGAAATACGGGATTTAAATAATTTATATATTTAAAAAATGCGGGATGCAATCAATATGTGTAGTGAAAATTATATTCTCCGGCCATTTCAAAGGTCAAACGTTTTGCATGTTTTCGAACTTGTACTTTGCCGTATGTGACGGAAATACGGGATTCAAAAATGTGTATATAATCATACATAGTGATGTTTGGCAAAAATATAAATGATTATAATCTGGTCATTAAAAGGTTAGAGCAATGATTAAAAGGAAATTCTGTTCTCCAAGTTTTTGCTAGTGGTATATGACACTTTTAGGCTAAAATTGCAGCAAAGATTCATGGGTTAATGATACATTGCTGTTTTATATACATTATGATAGAGCTTTTGAAAATCTATATATACTTTGAAATGAAATATGCATGTAAGTTGCCTTTATTAAAGCACAAGTGTGACCTTTATCTTGAAGCGAGCAATCCGAAACATGCGCTCTGCACGTCGTCTCGATGTTGTTGACATTTATGCTAAATTTCTTTAAATCCTTCAAGCAGTTCAAGAGTAGTTATAATAACAGAGCGGGCGTGAAACAATATCGTATAACTTTTGACCTCTATGTATGACCTTAATATTGAAGCGAGCCATTAAAACGTTGTCTCGATATGGTGAACATTTGTGGCAAGATTTCTTCGAAATCCTTGAAGGGTTCAAGAGTTACAGAGCGGTTACAGAAAAGCTAACGGACAGACGGACACCAGCGTCATATCATTACACGCACCCTTCGGGCGTATAAAAATCAACGACATTGATTAATTCATCCTTCCTTCCATGTTTCGAACTTTCTACAATGTACAATATATATTCCTTCGTGTTTTCATAATTTCTACATTCAGTGTATACAGACAAAGAATCCAGTCCCGATATTCACTAAATTTTTCATTCATAATCTATATTAGACTGAAAACGTTTGTCACGGGGTACCGAAGGTAAACTGCGTTAATTATATGCTTCATTTAAACGGTCGTACAAATTCCTCCGTGGTGTGCTGGTCAAGATGTTTTGGGGCTTTATATTGCCTAGGTAATCCGGGTTCGATTCCCAACTCATAAATATCTTTTGCTTTGTTTAACGTTCTTTTAATAAAAAAGTGTGCAAAGAATAGCATCTTCTAATGTTCATAATATGACCATCATTTTTAAAGAAAGATCATATTAGCTAAAATCTGGTGTCAAGGCCCTTTAATATTGATAGAAGAAGATGGATTTCTTGTAGTAAACTCATTCAAATTGAAAATCAAGGCATGGAATAATTCAGTTTTGTTCTTGTGCGTCCAAAATTGAAAAATAAACATTCGCGGACCATCGCAAATATAAAATCAAAGACCTCAAATAATTCATCCTTTCTTCTTGTATCTTGCATGTCTTTCTTCTTCTTCTTTTTTCAATACAAGCAATTAGGATTGATTAAGCTATCAATTTCTTTCCTCGTCGATACTAATGAAAAATCATTATGAATGATACGCCATGCAATCAATATATGTAGTGAAAATTATATTCTCCGGCCATTTTTAAGGCCAAACGTTTTGCATGTTTTTGAATGAATGAATGAATAGATGTATAGCACTAATATCTCACGAACTGATAAAAACATTCGCGGGCTAAAACAGTATAAAATCAAAGATATGAATAAATCCATCATTTCTTCTTGCGCGTTTCCGAATTACATTCAATCTAAATATCCGATTGAGAAAAAAATTCATTCATCCTTATTTATTTGTAGTGATAAGCACATTCGTGTATCATCGTCGTTGTAAAAATCAAATGCATGCATTAATTACTCTTTCTGCTGCACATTTCCAACGCTCATGTATACAATGCAAATAATTACTAGTATAGAAAAAAATAATCAATTAATCCATCCCTGTTTTATACAGTAATAATATAAGACCTTACGTAGAATATAACACCAAAGACGTGTGTTGATACTTTATTTATGAAATTGATTCCTCCGTGCAATATTTTATCACGAGCTTGCACCTGGGTAGCCCCACCGACCTTCCGTAAGCCAGCTTGATGGCTTCCTCACATGCAGAATTCAACACCCCGAATGAGGCTCGGACTCATATCGGTGAGGGGCAAGTTGTTTGAAGTCAGCTATCTAAACCACTCGGCCACTGAGGCCCCATTCGGCTAGGTCGGACCCTTAAACCAACGTGTAGATAACATGGCATTTTGATTATTAAGAAAGCACATAATTAACCGTAGTCATTCAGTTTAGTTCAATTCAGAGAGCTATAAAATGTATTTTATACTTCTTTGTTTAATTTTAGCTGTTACTTATGAACTATTAAGGGAAATATGTGTTCGTATTTTAAAAATAATTCCGCGGATGCTTCTATGTATACTACGATTGCATAGCGGGGACATGGGAAACATTTTATTTATAACGTGCGCACGTGTTAGCTTTCACGTGCGAACGTGTTAGCTGACACAAGCGAACGTGATAGCTAACAAGTGCTAACATGTCCCCTCTATGCTACCGTAGTATACACTGTTCCAAGTTATTTCTCGTGGTTGTAGTTTCCGTTGGTAGTGACCTGACACTCATGAATATTTCGTATATTTCCGTAAATTGATTTTCAGTGTTCGATCACAAATAGCAATATAGATATTACATATATAACTCTTAATTGATATACTGTTGCATGTGCAGGTAACTGAGTGGACAAGCGGTGTTGCTGCTAATATCAGGGTCGTGGGTTCGAATCCTACCTCTGACCATACCTTTTCCCCCAAATTTTATATGCAAACTTACCAATACCACTTATTTGATCAAACGTATCGTGATATTTATGGTCTATTTACTAAAAGTTATCATATTTACTCGTTGTAACAAAGTAGAATAATTTGTTTAAAGTATTTTAGATAAAAAGGCATGTTACCCGTCATAAGCGTACTAGAATATAAATACTACAAGAGAAAATTTATGTAAAAATAAAACAGGTGTCGTTAACATTATATTATATTTTTAAAAAATGATACCCGTGGTAACGTGCCTGGAAATCAAACCCAACGTGACATTGGTTAGCTGTAAAATATGCTTATTTTCGGGATACAAATATTAGGTAAATTAACGAAAACGCCCGAAAATATTTGCAAAGATTAATGAGTGCCAGGTCAATACTTACGGACATATTAATAAAATAAACACAATCGTCTAACATAGACTTCATCAAAATGCTATATAAGTTTGCACTCATTCATCCATCTCTTCGTAAATAAATTGTACATATAGGTTCTGCGGCACAGTTTTACTGCAACATTAATTGATACCAATTGTATGCATATTAATTAAATTTATGAGATAATCGGCATGGCCTAATTTAACCCTCTGCCGTTTAATGGAATCGGCCAATCAGCGCGCATTCATTTAGCCCGAGGCGATAACATCTGGTAGAAGTGACCGCACGCACTAATCTGTCTTGTCATTAGCGTTATTCTGCAGAGGAAGACGAAGGCTCGGGTAAGTATTTATTTGATTTAATTTTTGATTAACTGAATTAGACAGGGGTTTTTTTTCTCAATATGAATTCCTTTTGTAACAAGGCAGATCATGAAATACTTAAATTCATGACGTTGTTTATTTCATAATCATATTTGTTGACTTCCTGATGAAGATTTAATAAATAGTCGAAAGGTTGTATGAAAATGGAGTTAGCCTTGTAATTCTCCTGTTCTCTGTTGTTGTTTTTTTTAATCAATCGAGAATACGAGTTGCTGCGATTTAAAGGAAAATATTTAATGTACAATTATGTAGATTAAATAATACACTTCAAACGAAATACTCTTTTAATTGCTAGCGTCAGTAAAAATTGTCTATTTACTAAATTATTAAATTATATAATTATAATATGGAAAAGGAAATTCAGAATAGCCGTTAAGTAGTTTCATTCATTCGTGCAATAAGGTTTGAAGGCGAACAACAAAGATCCTGGATGCGCTGGCTGGTCTGGATCCAGGCTGGCCGCAAACGCACTATGTTGGTTTTCCCATGGCCCCGCTCATATTAATATATATATGTACACAATATAAGTAATTGCGTAGCTAAGTCTTGTATTTCAAATATACACCACCTACCGATTTTCAACGGACTATTACGAAATTTTCATAATTTACATACGTATTTCCGAAAGATTGGTATATTTTCAGTTTTCTGTTATTACCTATTTTGCAGCCATGACCACAAACGTTTTCTGTTTTTAGCGGAGCGCAAAATGACGTACTTTAAAAGTTTTCTAAGCAGCGTTTTTATATACAACAAAAATGCAGCAAAAAAATCTTTTATTTTCTAGCTTGTGTTAAAATTTTCTCTCCAATAATATAAAATTTTTCAAGTGAAATAACTGTAAAAATCATAAAAACTAAATTCCCGAGAAAAAAAGACGATACAAAGACAGAATAAGGTGATGCATAAATACAACGTAAAAACCATAAAAATACCTATAAGTGTATTAACATATTTTATGACCCATCTTGAAACAACACTGGTCGGGTAATGCTTATCCCTAGGCAATGTTGTAATACACAATGAAATTTAAAGTGTGATTAAATATTTGGCACAGTTAGATTATTTTATGTTAAATGTAACTGTGTGCAATCTTGGGGGAAAAAAAAGATAACGCAATTTTCAAACTAAAAATTAAAAGAATACCAAATACAGGCATTAAAGGCAAAGTTCGACCTTTTTTTTAAATCTCTGGAAATTAATGCTATATTTCTTAATTACTGACAGACTATATGTTACAGAAAATGAGAATTAATTGTTTTAACTACTTTTTATGATGAAAATTAAAAAGCGTTTGTAAATTTAACACGCATTGAACATCAAACCCTCCTCAGCGTTAATGGTAACGACAGCGGAAAACTTCTTTATTGCCGCGGCAGTCCGGGTTCGATTCCTGACGCTGTCATCTTTTATTTTCTCTTGATATGGTATTTTTTAAATAGTTGTTGTTCGTAATATGACCAAACTTCAATTTGAAAGATAGCCTTTATGATCTGATAGTATCGAATACTAGTATTCGGTAACACTTATACGAAAAAAAGTAAATTATATTGATTGATATATTTTAATATTTCTTTTTCATTTAGGTTAATCTATAAGATTTGGATACATGTGTCTAACAATTATACTTGTTTTTTATTTCATACTTGAATACAGGACAGCTGAATAAAAGCATTTTAACATGAAGAGATAAGACGTTTTTAGTGAACCATTTTACTTGTCTAAAATAAATCTTAGTGAGAATATTATACTGAGCGCAAGACTGGAAATTCTTGAAAACTCTCCAGATCATTTAATAATAAAAATAAAAAAAAAAAATAAAAAATAGTGGCAAATATATCGTAGAGAATTTGCTAATTTACCACGTTTTTAAGAAATGTTTGAAATAAAATGAATCGCGTAATGGCGGACAGGTTTGAAGACAATTCTTCAAAATGAGGTGGCTGCGTGTGTCGGCACTATGAACACCATGCATTATATATAAAATATAATGTTGGGGATAGATTTTAACGTAATATAACTATTAAACGCAAATGAAACACTTTAAATAAGTCGACTGTATATCTAGTTTCTTTGCGCGAAATGAAATGATGTCATCCCTGCCCACAGGTCATTTCATTTTTCATATCATTTATAGCGTTAAAAGATACCATTCTCTATATCTGTTAACTACAAGAGTACATTTATATAACCTTTAATGCGTGCAAATTCTATTTCAGGTTGACACAAGAGATTTTTCAATTAACTCCAACTGGACGACGATTTGTTTTCAAGATAGAGAATACGCTTATGTGAGAAGTTTGGTCAATAGATGCTGACAGACAGCCCGGATGAGACATCGTACTCAGTGACATTCGTACCTCAACAGATAAAAGCTTACATTTATTGAGATCATGAAACTGAATATTTCCACGGGGTGCATCATTTGTGACCTGCTTACATATTGAATTCCAACACAGAATGCATCATGTATCTTTTTAAAGCGCTAAATTTGAATACATCTTCAGACATTAGAAAGGATGTACTGCTCTTTTAGCAGACGGCAAATCGAAAAGCATACAGTTGGAATCAACATTCACTGGAATAACGAAAAAATTATAAACAGTAATAAAGAAGTGTTACTATACTGATTTGTTGCGTTTACAGTGCGACACATATTTAAATGTGCGAATTGTTAGTGTTTTATTTTTCAATTAGAAACGAACATCTAAAAATGCATAATGTTATTGATTGCTATAAGATTCTTTCACTAGTTGTAGGTGCAGATGGGAATTTCCGGCTCCGAGGGTAACTGTTTAGCCGAGAGCCGGATATTCCCATCTGCACCTATAACCAGTGACAGAATCTTTTTCTTGCATACCAACATGAAGAAATAATAATAATAATAAAATCAATCGAATGGCTTCTTTATAGAACTATTTCTTATAGCAGCGTATAATTAAACAAAGCGCGGGAAAGCAACGTCCGTAAACAGGAAAGATGTCATGACGTTTCATAGACAAATAACAATGTTTAGTTCCGATTTTGTTTTATCAGTTGCAGCGTAACGTTATGAATTTTTGATAAAATAATGTCCTTTGAATCGAGAAATATATTATCAGGAACCAAGAGGAACTGTCAAGGTATTGGATTTTTATTTCGTTTTTGAAAGAAAATATAACTACATGAATCATCTCCATATATGTAGTTCGTAATACGTCATTTAAAGCACGAGAGTCATCTTACACCCCGGGTGTAAGATGGATTTTTCCAGCACTGGTAAAAATACCGGAAATCCCCGTCTGGTATGCAAGAATTACATTTTCTGCTTATTTCATTTGGACAAAATATAGAAATAACGCATAATCGTACGAGAAAGAAAAAAAAACTGTTTTTTTTTTAAAGTATCTATGTTATATATAATGTTAATTTAATCTGACTTGTCTCCATTGATGATAATGTTTTTCTCATACCCTGTCTTTGTTTTGATTTTTCCTAACATACCGTAAACTGCTAAAGGTTTGTTTAACCTTCATTCTATGTCATCTTTCAGTGTGTGCCCCATATAACAGATTAGTTTAATAAAATAAAAATACGGGATAATATACGGGAAAAATCTGGCCAACGTATATTTCAACAATACTGTTCCGTGTATTTCCCGTATACGAAAAGCAAATTCAATCTGTATGTGACACAAATACGGGATCTGTATCCTACGTATATCTTGCATATACGGGAAAAACTCCGACCCGTATATCAACAAAATGCAGTTCCGTATATCCCCTTATATCAGATGCAAATAAATTCCGTATATGCCACATGTAAGGGATCCGTATATTACGTATACCTTGCATATACGGGACAAGTCCGTAGCCCGTATATCAAAAAATACAGCTCCGTATATGCCCCGTATATGTCAAAAGTACGGGATCCGTATACTTAGTATATCATGCGTATACGGAAAAAATCCGATGCCCGTATATTAGAAAATACAGGTCCGTATATGTCCCGTATATTAGATGCAGTTGCAGTCCGTATATGTCAAAAATACGGGCTCCGTATACTACGTATATCCGAAATATACAGGCTCGTATACGTGTTCCGTATATTCTAAAATACGACAAGTATACGGGATAAATTTCAAAGACCCTTCGAATACATGGAAATAAAATCTATGTTAAAGCAGAACACTAATAAACACCATTTCTAATTGATTTTTTTTGAAAACTCGTATATTTAATATATACGGGAAATATACATGTATGTATATTCGGCGTATACGGGATCCCGTATATGCATGACAAATATACGGACTTCCCGTATACTAGATGTTCCGAACACGGGATTGTATACTAGGTCCGTATATTTGTAATATACACCCCGTATACGCCCGTATTTTCGAAATATACGGGACTGTACACTCCCGTATATTGACCCTTTTTTCGCAGTGTCACATGCTTTAACCTATTGATCACGATACCGCATGTTCAAGCGGCATAATTATATCGTCTGCATACATTGTATGACGCTACAGCAACTTCGCACTGGAGTTATTTTTTTCTTCAAAATCGGTAGAAATAAACCGTCTGTGAAGGTATCATTTTTTATTCACAAAAATGAAATAAATATCATTCAAAAGATTCAATGAGAGTATACAGGAAATATAAAAGAGGAAAAAACTACAAAATGATGGCATGAAACGTCATGGTTTGAACAAAAGAAATAAGGTTAAAATATTTTTTTTTTAAAAATACCGTGTGATGAATCAAATATTGAACATTGATTATATTTTTGCACCTAAGGTTTCTTACCTTTGGTAATTTTGTTATTAAGTAAAACATGTATATGTCCTTCTTATTTCTATATAGGCTATATGCCAATAAAATTAATTGTTCTTTGTTTCATCTAAAATTCAGCTACTTCAAATAAATTTTGATACAGTTTCTAGATTTTCACTCCGTCGTAGACCTATTATCCACAATAAATCCATATATTTATAATTACTTCAAGAAAACGAAAAGAAAAAGGGATGTTGAGTAGTATGCAGTGAAATGCAAGTCAACTGAAGTTAGGTACCCTCATAATGCCGCATTTCAGAAAGCGGTCTGCTAAATAAACACTCTATTTTCGTTTTCACGTAAACAAAACGAAAACATGCGAATATAGGCATTAAAAGTATCTTATTTTATGTAAAATTCATTCCGCCAGTAAAATAATGCACATTTGGCCCCGGTTTACGCGCAAATACGTGAAAAATAGAAAATAGGATCTATTTATTATGGACTTCTACACCACGGAAGCACATTTTTGACCGAATTACTGCAACATAACATACAGAAAATTTGACAGCTGTCGATTACTGGCCGTAGGAATATTCTTCTGTATGATTTTAATGATTAATGTTTTATGTTACAATATTAATAATACACAATTGTTAATGTCAGTTCTGTTTAATTAAGGTTTCTTTAGAAATGAACACGTAAGGTCAACTAAACAAACTACAAAAACCAAAACAAAAAACAAAAAAGACTAATAATAAAAAATAAAATAAATAAATAAATAAAACTTGAAAAGCAAACTAAAAATTAAGAGTAGACTACCAAAAAGCCCCGCTAAATTCAGTTAGATAAAACGATGCCGCTGCACAAACTTTTCAGCAAAAGCGTAGAAACAATCTGACATAAAGAGCTGAGGCTTAGCAAAAACTAAAGAAAATGACCATACAGGTAAGGAGAGAAAACCATCATGGGTGAATTCCTGCGGAAGCTGTATAACCCTCCCGCAGGCTATTTCAGTGCGCGTTAACATATTTATTACATCTAATAGAAGATAGCTAGCATATATTTAATTGAGGTGAGATCTCTTATAGGCATAAATAACTTTACACGAAAATAAGCATTTACAGTTCTTCTTCTTCCTTTTATTATTATTGTTATTGTTATTATTATTATTATTATTACTTTAAGAAAATAAATTGTAATTACAAATTGTTGCGTAAACTACCGATAATAGATTCTATATATGAAAGTAAAAATAAATGGGGGAATACCCCCATTTTCAAAACAGGAGAATAACCCCATTTTCAAAACAGGTTCCCGCTAGAGTTCGCCAGTATCACATTTGGGAGAAAACCTCCAGTGGGAGATTTTCAAAACGCTTATTTTCACGTTTAATATAGAAACAACACGACAGTAAAGACTAAGAAATACTTACCAGTGATTAACAATAAATTTCAGAAATTTTGTTAAAACCCCATAGGGTATTTCTCCCGCAATTCTTAAAGTGGGAGAAAACCTCCGGTTGGACCGCCAATGGGATAGCGAAAACCCCGCGGGAGAAAAAAATACTCCCATGGGAGGACCAACTTTGAAGCCGTCCCAAGAATTCGTTGTTTGAGATATGTAAACGCAATCTCTATGAGACCCAAACTATTGTTAGATGTCAAAAGATCACATAAAAGTCAAAGACAAAAGGTAGCTGAGTTTGCGAAAATTCCGGATTTGCAAACTAAATCCGGAGACTGTCCTATGATATCTCTGGGTTCTTGGTCAGAACCATATGCAGTTTTTTCTTCGGACTCCTGTCTGGTTTCTTGTGGAGGTTTCTGGAACGGGCATTTCTTTCACGCTCCTTTTCCTTCATTTATTGCGGATAGACAATTGCACATAGGAGCTCTGGAAATGTTGTCTTTAGTATGTATTCATTTATGGAGAAGTTTCTTCAGACATAAACGAATTGTAATCAGTCGGTTTGTATCACACTTAATTCTGGTAAGGCACGCTGCTCCTTTTTACAGTCTTGTCTGAGAGAAATTTGTTTCTTTGCGTCAGTATATGAGTTTGAGATTAAAGAGCAACATCTGACTTCAAATGAAAATCGAACAGCCGACCATTTATCAGGGTGGTACTGCAATTCGAATCATGAAATGGAATTCAGGAAATTAACTAAGGAATATGAAACAGTAGAATGGAAGGTTGATGAGTCAGTTTTCAGTTTTGTCAATGATTGGTAATATGAGCTGTGAATTGTCAGAAACACTTTCGACTGGTTTTGTCAGGTTAATTTTATAGTTTTGTTGTATTAATTTCTTTCGGTAACGGTCAAGTATAATAAATAGTATACAGATGAATTTCTTTCGATAATAGTCAATTATAATAAATAGTATACAGGTGAATTGACGTTTCAGTTTGTTTGTATACGAATTCAGTTCATATCATGTTTGTTACACTGGTCAGTTCTGATGGTTTTATGGTTAGTTGCATTTTAATATTTGTTTTCAGAATCTCAGCTTGAAGTTTTGAGAACTGACTTAAAGGAATCCAACAAAAGAGCTTATGCTGAAGGTTCTCGCACAAACCTCAGAATTCAATGGGAATCCTTTGTCTTATTTTGTTTGTATTTTAAATTTTGTAGTCTACCAGTGTCAAAGGAAACTTTACAGTTGTATGCTCAGTTCCTTTGTAGATCATTTAAGTCCACTGACTCCATTAGCCCGCCCGCTTAGCTCAGTAGGTAGAGCGGTTGTCTACGGATCGCGGGGTCGTGAGTTCGATCCTCGGGCGGAGCGTATGTTCTCCGTGACTATTTGATAAACGACATTGTGTCTGAAATCATTAGTCCTCCACCTCTGATTCATGTGGGGAAGTTGGCAGTTACTTGCGGAGAACAGGTTTGTACTGGTACAGAATCCAGGAACACTGGTTAGGTTAACTGCCCGCCGTTACATGACTGAAATACTGTTGAAAAACGGCGTTAAACCCAAAACAAACAAACTGACTCCATTAGAAATTATATCAGTGGAGTGAAAACTATACATGTGTTACTTGGATATAAAGTAGATCATGTTGATAGTTTTTTATTGAATTTATCTCTAAAGGGAATTGCTAAGATTTGTTTACATTCAGTAATACAAGCTGAGCCTATCACTGGGGCCTCCGTGGCCGAGTGGTTAGAGTCGTTGACTTCAAACCATTTGCCCCTCATCGATGTGGGTTCGAAACCTCATTTGGGGCGTAGAATTCTTCACGTGAGGAAGCCATCCAGCTGGCTTACGGAAGGTCGGTGGTTCTACCCAGGTGCCCGCTCGTGATGAAATAGTGCACGGAGGGGCACCTGGGGTCTTCCTCCACCATTAAAGCTGGAAAGTCGCCATATGACCTAAAATTGTGTCGGTGCGACGTTAAACCCAACAAAATAAATAAATAAATGAGCCTATCACTCCGGAAATTTTGCATAGTATTCATTATATTCTTGACTTCAAAAACAAAGATGACATCACATTTTGGTGTTTATTTTTGTTCGCATTTTTTCTAATGGCTAGAAAATCAAATTTAGTGCCAACATCTTCAAAAGATCTTCTATCACCAAAATTTTTGCTTAGGAAAGATGTGGAATATTCTGGTAAAAACCTACTGGTTTCGATGAAATGGACAAAAACTATTCAGGCAGGAGAAAGAGTTCTTTTCACTCCATTAACTTCAATAAAAGGGTCAGTGTTGTGTCCAGTTACAGCCTTTAATCTCATGATAGAAAACATACCTGCCCCTTGTCAGTCTCCATTATTTATACTAAAGTCTGGAAAGGCGGTAGCATATCATACTTATCTTTCCAAGCTTCGTCAGGAAATAAGTGATATTGGTCTAGACTCTAAACTATTCTCCACCCACTCTTTCAGAAGAGGTTTTGCAACTCTGGCCTTCAGATTAGAAATACCATCAGATCTTATTCAGCTAATGGGTGACTGGCGCTCTGATGCTTATAAAAAATACATACAATATTCATTAAAAGATAAAATTAAAGTTTCACACTTTATTGGACAACATTTGGAGAAACTTAAATGAGCTGTTACAATTTTTTTTAAAGAGTACTCATTGTCAGTCATAAAATTTAAGATTTCTCAGAATTCTTGTTATGCGTTTCGTCTTAATAGAGAAACTTTTCTGTCGTCGGTCAGACGTCTTAACTTTCCGGACAGAATAGATATGCATACATCGGCATAACAGACTCTTTGAAATCTAAATATACCTTGTTTGAAAATTAAATTTATTTTGTTGTTTCAGGATTCGTACATATTCGTTTTGAATAGGGATCATTGTTTTTCTCAATCACACCTGATAAAAAAAGTGACTGGTACTTAGATTTTTAGTTATGCGTTTCGTCCTAACGGAGAAACCTTTCTGTCGTCAGTTTGATGTTTTCACCAACTGGACAGAATAGACATGCAAATGTCGGCATAACTAGATCTGTATTTATATTTATTTTAAATAATTTGCTAGGAGAAATTTAAGGAGAATTATTGTAAATAGTTTTATTATATTCATTCATCATGTCTACTTTGAGTTAATTTCACTTAATTTAGATATGATATATTCATTCATGTATAGGTGTTTAACATCCTTTTTTATATTTGAAGGAGTACGACAAGTGATTGTTTTAGGAGACTCCATTGTTAAGAATATTCCACCGATCGAGGGAGTAAAGTTTCAATCTTTCCCAGGTGCCACTATTGGAAAATTGTCTTTCCTTGTGAGCCAAAAGAAAGTTGATTTAAATGATAGCCGTTTTATCATTATTCATGTTGGCACAAATAATATTAGTAATCACCATTCATTGCATTCTATGTCTTCAGATTTCACTAACTTAATAGCTGCCATCAGACATGAAAACCCTACAATAAAAATCATTGTATCTTCAATCCTTCCTCGACCGGTGGATCATCTTATGTCTGATAATAGAATTAAGGATTTAAATCATTTTCTTGAAGATGTTTTGTCTGCTGAACTGAACTTTAAGTTCATCCGCTCCTATCGTCCATTTTGTTTCAAAGGCCAAGTCAAATCATTTCCGTTAGCCAAATTAGATTGAGGTCTACATTTGAATTCAGAAGGCTCTAATCGCCTCAGACATTTCTTTTTAAGGGTGATTTCGACCTTGCCCTCTTAAACAGCTATAACTTGAATTCAGTTCAGCAGTCTTATTAAATAAGTATAAATTTATGCCATAAGAATCTTACATTGTGCCTTTGTCAAATTACAGATATTATTTTCTGTTAATTAAAGAGAATTCCTATAGTTTTTTTTCCTTTCATAGAATGTTTTTTTTTTTAATTCACATATATGATAGGAAAATTTGTGCTGAAAACAATGAACAAATAAAAACAATAGGTCACCAGGCTTGTTTTTGTGAAAAATTGTTTTGAACACACCCACTGTTGAAACTGCTAGCGATTTTTCAACATTTTCATAATTTTCTGCTTTTTATATATACCAACCAAAATATACATCAAGACAGCACAATAAGGTTTTTTTTCTTTTTACAGATTTTATCATATACTTATTTGATATCATAGTCATATTTGTAATACTCTATCCTTACAATAATGGGTACAAATGAAAAGAAAAATATGTTTCATATTTACTTTTGGGAAATTTTTTCAGTGAAAAATACCCATAGTGAAGAATATTTTTTTTTAATTTTGAAAGAACTCTTTCATAGAATTTTTTCCTGTTTTTCTTGTGTATAGATAATTGTATTGTGAGCATAAAAATGGCTAAAAATATATGGGTTACCAGGATAAATTTTATGTTAAGACCGCTAGAATAAAACACCTGTTCGGACGGAAAATGGCGCGAACCTGGCCAAATTGATTACATGTATGTCTGCTAGAAGTTAAAAAAAAAAGTTTTAAAAATTCTTAATTCTTTCTATAATTGAATACTAAATAATCTGAAATGTGATATTGTCTTATCAGTACTAAGTCAATTATCTTACATTATATGAACAACACTGTCTTTGTACCAAAATGCGATTTGAAAACACAACCACAAAAATAGCAAGATACCTGTCAGGCATGATACTTGTCAATACAACATAAACCAGTATCAACATTTGATTACTGGTAAAACTTATCAAAAATGTTATTTCATTTAAGATTCCTCATATTTAAGAATGTATGTTACATGTTTCAACAAATGTTGACTTCAGTTCAGTTTTCCATAGAAAGTGTCGGCTGCGCAGAAAGATGCGCATTAAAAACTATCGGAATTTCCTTTAAGGTAAGATTTTAAACCAGAATCTCATTGCTTATGTTATCAGTTAATACAGTTTGCTATTTGTGTTACCTTTTCGCATGTTTTTATTTATGCTTGTTTTGTTGCTTTAGTTTTGCTTTGCTTTGGCTGTTGATTGGCGGGTTGTAGTGATTATTTGTAATTGTGTTTGTTTTATAACTAAGGTTCAAATTATTTGATTGACTTTTGAACTTGAGTTTACTAATGTGACACGTCATTCATTCATTAAATTTAATAATATAGTTGACGTCTTTCTTATTCTCTTTATGCAAGGAGTAAATTGGACTACATTAATATTTATTAAAATATTTAATTGACGACGACAGCATTTCCAGTTTATTTGATTCGTAAGTTCTTTACCTGTCCTGTATTTATCTGTCGACCATATTCATTGGTTTAATTAAAAACATGATTTCCTATTGGTCGGAATAGTTTATTTAACGACGCGCAAGGGTTTTCGCGCCACTTCTTGAAAATGCTTGAGATCGTGTCACAATCTTGTACAAAATCATTCCCACCCATCCCTCTCAATTAAGCCCACATTTAAAGTTTGAAAAGAGGATGTTACCTTTGTATTTAGTAAGTTATGAGCCATTGCATTTACTATTGACAAGCATGCTGCATTGTGTTAAGTTATTGCTTATTTGTTTTATTTGAATTGCATGTTAAATGACAAAGTTTATGTCTTATAATCATGCAATATTTCATCGTTATTCATCATTATTTTCTTAAAATTTTCCCATTTACACATTGTTCCATTTATTCTTCTGACACTACTTTATCATTTACATTGTAATATACTTACATTGCTTTTCTTTAATATTGATAAGAATTTGTTATGTAGTATATTGTAACCTTAAAGGTTTTGAATTGGAAATGTGTATGGATTGCATTTATGATACACATTATTTATTCACCTCATTGACATTGGTGAAATTGCGCGTTTCTCAAAGTTGAGATGTTATAACCGTGTTTAAGTGTACATATATTTAGTGATGGATAGTTTTTTGACAGTGATGTAACGGATCATGTTACTTATTTAAATAGTGATTTGAAGTGTAATGATTGTGGAAATAGTGCTTGATACCGCGAACTGAATAAAAGTGATGTGTGAATCATAGACACTAATATATATGAATTATAATGAGATCAAAGACATGGCGGGTTGTGATGATTATTTGTAATTGTGTTTGTTTTATAACTAAGGTTCAAATTATTTGATTGACTTTTGAACTTGAGTTTACTAATGTGACACGTCATTCATTCATTAAATTTAATAATATAGTTGACGTCTTTCTTATTCTCTTTATACAAGGAGTAAATTGGGTCATGACATTTACTCCTCGTTAGACACCATTACTGACTTTTTTTCTGGAAACCGACATGAGAGTGACTCGATAAGCTGCATTCTTCACAATCTTAGGCAACTGTCAAGTTTTGAATATACTTTCATAACTACACTTTCACTGAAAATTGGCAACATTGTAAAAACGTTAGTATAATGTTACCTTAACAACGATGTGATTCAAACTTGAGTACAACGTTGTGACAACATTACAGCACTGTTACATACACAACGTTGTAGCCGAACGTTTCCTCAACGTTGCACTAACGTTGTAGATTTTACAAGTTTCAGATAAAAAACTCAGTGTGTCTTTTTATAGTGTCTTTTCAATACATTCACACATTGCTTGCATCGGTATTTTTCCTATACATTTCAACACACTATTTTGAATAGTTCTCAACGTTGTAACAACGTTGTCACAACGTTGTGAAATAACACAACTAACATACAACTAAAACACAACGTTGTATTAATGTTGTGTGTTTGCTGGGATATGATCCCTATAGTGTATGTCCAATACTTTAGAACTGTACATATAAACTATTGTCCCAAAACGTGGGTTTCATAATAATGTTTCTCAATGGTGTCCTTAATAGCTGGTACGTACTTTACAGAACTAACAACCGAGTTCATCTGTTTATGGTCCCAAAAATGTGTTTCCAATACTTTAGAACTGTACATATAAATAAGGTCCCGAAAATGAGGGTTTCATATTTACATTATACATATGTAATTTTTCTCAATGTGTCCTATAGCTGTCACATACTTTACAGGACTAGTAACTGACTTGATATGTTTATGGTCCCCATTATGTTTATCTAATGCTTAAGAACTGTATATAAATTATGTACCTATAAATATGGTTCCCATAAACATGACAGAATTTGTCTATCGGTAACACTTTAGAAATGTATATACATGTACACTTTAGTTACAAAAATATGGGCTTTGTATTTGATGTGTACATGTTTATTTTTCAACAGAGAGCTTACTTTAGAACTGTATATAAACTATGATCTCCAAAATGTGGGTTTCATACTTACAGTATTCATATATTTTATTTCAATAAAAGGGCAGAATAATTGTGTTGGGTTGTGGGGGGGGGGGGGGGGGGTATTCATCCCTTTCAGTGATTCTAATTTATGATTATTTGTCTTCTTGTGTATTTCTGTTTTATGTATTTCTTATGACCAGTCCAAATTCGGTTTTGGGTCTAGATAATGGCTCGTCCCTCTTGTTGTTATTAAATGATTTTCTTTATCAACATATTTTTGCAAGCATCAGTCATATATAACAGTTATTGAGTTGTGCATGTATGAATATAACTGCATTATAAACCTTATTAAAATGAAATTAACACAAAAAAAAATTATCTTACTTAATTAAAGAAGTGTATATACCAAAAAGCGAAACCCCACATCTTATATAAAGTTAAAATGTATTAGACGAACGTTATATGCACCATAAAAAGATCAACTCAGTAAGTTTTGTAAAGTATGAAACAGCTATTAAGGGCACCACTGAGATATATATATATATAAATTTTTAGTTAACCTAACCAGTGTCCCTAGATTCTGTACCAGTACAAACATGTTTGTGACTTAGACTGGGTTCCAAAAAAGCAGATAAATTAAATTCACTGACTTTTTTCTTACTTTTCCCTGACCAAGTTCCAATTTTCTCCGACCTAAACTTTTTGCGTTTTGCGCTCATCTATCAATAAATGGTGGCCTCCATTCCCCCATCAGTCAACCCTTACCACCTTTCTTGTTATAATATCTAAAGGGTGTAAAGACGGTGTGTTCCAGTTTAAGAAATAACTAAATTATTTAAGTGCGATATAACAGACAATAATAAGGGTCCATGCTATTAACTGATCGTATATAACGTGTATAACATTCTGTGCCAATTTCCCCTTATTCATATTTTTTAGTAGAAAATTGCATTTTTTAATTAATCTATAGGGATAGTCCACTCGCAGACTTAAAAGATCATGTACGTTGCAATATATTTAGAAGTTGTTTGTTTGTTTCTTTCTACATTACAGAACTTGAGTTTGCATTATACAAATAATAATTAAAAATCTGACATGAACTCATTTATGGCAGAAATGCCTGTATATTTTCAAAAGTTGAAAGATTCTAAATTTAGTGAATAAATAAATATTATTCAGACTAAATACCTCCACATATCAATATTAAATGACTGACAAAATGTTTATACTGTCGAACTTTGTTAACTGGAACTCGTCAGGACTGGTAGAGTTACTGGTAGTTCAAGCCATCGAGATTTTGGTCATATTTCACCAACATAGGGTCCTGGTTACTTAACGCGTGTATACCACTGGCGTTTTAAACTTCTTCAAACAAAAACAGTAAACAGTACAAGTATTTGAAGTACTAAATTATTGAAAGGTACCAACTATATTATTTCTCACAATGTATACAGTAATCATATACAACAAGTAGAAATAATCAATACACAATCTAGTTTTAGCACACATGATTAGAAATTGATGTGAACAAAAGATTGTACATTACTTTACTCATTAAAAAACATAATTACGCTCTACCATGGTTACTCAGGCACTCTTAAACAGAACAGAACAGAACAGAAAATATCTTTATTTTCACCCAGGTATCACGCAGAATACAACATGGGGTATAACAAAGAAACATTTGCAAGTTCAATATTGAAATTGTCCAGTACAAGAGAGTGACTAAAAAGAAAAATGTTATTGCTACATATATACTGTATACTATAACAACCGGAGAGTAAATTACTAAGTACTGATTGTATATAGTACAAGGGGGAGAGACGGCTATTACAGATAGTGAGTCACAGCTACGCTCTTTGATTTTGACCTATTAACTCGAAAAAAATTCCTTTATAAACTTAGCAACAGTCATTTTAAAAATAAACTGCTATATAAACATTGTATAAGCGGCGCTTGCACAAAATAAACACGTTCCATTCATAAAATATTGTAGTACACACAAATTACTTAAAATAGTTTCATTGATGTAGATTGTGTAAAATTTATTTATCATCATGTAGGTTCCATAATAGTACACAGGCTGAAAATAGGACTAACTCCTAGCACGAGAAAGTTGTTATTACTTGCAAAATCTGGGTAAAAAAAAGAAACCTTCTCTGTAATAAATATAATTATGGAAAGGAAGAAAGAACAAATATCTTCCGAGTTAATAAGGTCAAGTTACCGCTGTGATTGTATAGCCAAATTTGAGACTGTTTATATTTCTTAGTTTATCATTGTCTAACCACCGATTGGCCTATTTTCTGTAATTTTGGGGGGATGTATTTCCTTGGCTTTTACTTGAGTTCACATTTGGCTAATTGTCCCATTGCCGCTTAAACGGTGGATTCCTATTACTATCACTGGCACTAGTACGTACTGCCGCATCGTTCCTTGGACCTCGTCGTTGGAGTGAGCGCGATTTTGGCCGCCTTGATGATCCACGTGCTCCCGGAGACCTCGATGCGCTACGCTCTGTAGATGCATTACTCGACTGTTCACGCACTGGTATTGTATCCTTGCGCGCATGGTATTGACGTTTTGACCATGGATCAAAACTGGTAAATGTGGGTTTATCAATTACTACTCTATTTTGCTGCATAGCGAGGTACCAGTTGGGGAACATGTCCGCTACCAGTTTACCATCCATTACGAGTTTTGCGGGCTATATGATACTCACACGACTTCCTGGAAATGCATCTCTCAGTTCTTTAAACTTAGGCCACAACTTGCGCCTTGCAATTTCTATTTCAGGAGGAAAGTCACGATTAAGATGGAAGTTTGTTCCCTTCAACTTGTTTGCATTTGAAATAAAAAATTCAGTGCCCCGTGAATCAAGAAAATACACGATTATCGGTAAGGTGGAGCCTCTTTTAAAGCTCCTTATTCTATGCCGCTCTTGGAATTGCTGGACACGGCGTGATGCCAAGCTTTTCTTTTAAGAATTTGGCAAACTGATCGGAAAAGTTCTCGCCTTGTTGCTCAGAAATGCCCCCAAATATAAGGTTATTTCTCCTGTTGCGGGCCTCCATATCTATGGATTTATATTCAAGCAAGGTCATTCGCTGCTCGTGACCCGAAAATTTTGTGTAGATAATGTACTTGATTTTGCAACTCTAGACATTTATCAACTTTATGACTGATTTCATGCATTTCAGAATATAGTTCAGAAAGTTTATTTGAGAAAGTTTATCATAATTTTTAAAATCGTTTTGGCCACTCCTACCACCAGAGCTTATTCTATTACGCTTTTTAGAATGTCCAGCCTTTTCCCATTCTGAATCGCCGTCACGCCCATGGCCACTGGAGAAGGCATCGTCGCCATATTTTGATACGTCCAATGCTTCAAATGAATTTTGTGTAGAAATGTTCAGCAAAACGCTTACCATACTGTCTTTATTATATGAAATGTCACCAGAGGGAATGTTTAAATCCATTTGTACACTCATTTTAATCCAGTATTTTGAATATTTTAGTAAAATTTCACCACTGTCTAGAATGTCTGACCACCCTCTTGATCGGAACCGGAAAAAAACAAAACAAAAAAACAGTCAGACATGAAATGCAAAAACCCAGGTGCTTATATGAAAGGACAGGTGTTTTGGCATATTACACTCGCTAAAGTTTTGCAATTAATAATTAACATACTATAATTTAATTTATACGAAGGATTTTTTTTTAATTGTATTAATGTAAACATTCCTTCGCTGCAAACTACAATTAACATTCATGATTAAACACACCGTAGTGAACGAAGATCCTACCTTTAATCGCAAACCTCATAATGTGTGTGGAATTCGCATCGATAAATACCTGTCAATCAAATCGTAAACGAATCCATTGATGCATATATTTCTCCGTTCGAGCCTGAGCAATCAACATCTTATCTCGAGCGATCAACATATTATCTTGAGCGAGCAATATCTTATCTCGAGCGATCAACATCTTATCTTGAGCGATCAACATATTACCTTGAGCGATCATCATCTTATCTCGTGCGCACGACATCTTATCTTGAGCGATCAACATCTTATCTCGAGCGATCAACATCTTATTTTGTGCGCGCGGCATCTTATCTTGAGCGATCAACATCTTATTTCGAGCGATCAACAAATTATCTTGAGCGATCAACATATTATCTCGAGCGATCAACATTTAATCTCGAGCGATCAACATATTATCTTGAGCGATCAACATATTATCTCGAGCAATCAACATCTTATCTCGAGCGATCAACATATTATCTTGAGCGATCAACATCTTATCTCGAGCGAACAACATCTGTGTGAATTCAGATCATTAGTAAAAACGTACGGCTGCCACCGTTTTTGTTTTTGTTCCGATAATACTTATAACCGTTTCACATGTTTGCAGAGTTAGAAATTTAAATACGCAAACTGATAAAAAAGGCAGCAAAAATCGGTGATGATGCAAAGAAGTAAATTTAAGTCCTTGACAAAAAAAATTAGTAAGTAGGCTTCGCCCATATATTAAAAAATTTCCTTGTTTTCCCTTAATCCATGCATGCAACTTTTCTGCGCGAATTTATCAGTCGAACTGAAATTTGTTGCGTTTCTAACATGCAGTATGCATCATTGGTTATGTTGATTTGATTTTGAAGGTAGGATGACCAATTATATGCATTGGTCTCCCAAATGATGTGATAAACTTGTACATGTACTTCTGGGAAGTTTAAATAACAGCGGAATAAGCGGGACCCTAATTAACAACTTGTCCGTATGTTTTACTGATGACCTAAATGTACACACAAAGGGCCTTAATATATATACAAAGATGTCGGGCGCTCGAGATAAGATGTTGATCACACAAAATAAGATGTTGATCGCTCAAGATAATATGTAGATCGCTTGAGATAAGATGTTGATCGCTCGAGATAAGATGTTGATCGCTCAAGATAATATGTTGATCGCTCAAGATAATATGTTGATCGCTCGAGATAAAATGTTGATCGTTCAAGATAATATGTTGATCGCTCGAGATAAGATGTTGATGGCTCAAGAGAAGATGTCGTGCTCACGAAATAAGATGTTGATCGCTCAAGATAATATGTTTAACTCTCGAGATATAATGTTGATCGCTCGAGATAAGATGTTGATCGCTCGAGATAATTATGTTGATCGCTCAAGATAACATGTTGATCGCTCGAGATAAGATGTTGATCGCTCAAGAAAATTTAATTCTAAAAAAAATATTTGCATGTCCTAAACATACCACCGTACACATGTACATGTTTAGCAAATATTTCCACCATTGTTTTTTTACAACTATTTTTAATTTTTATCTTTTTTTTTCTTAATTTCTATTCTGTTATATTATTTCCATTCACGTTTTATTTCAGTATGTTATCTTTCATAAGTCTGAATTAAAACAAGCGATATCATGATTCAGTTTCGATCGCTAAAATTTCAGTACGTAAAATATTTTATCGTGAAGCCCGTGAATTTTGATTTCCACGTGTCCCTTTGTAATTTAAAACATATAAATCAATAAACACCTAAAAATATAAAAGAAAAAATATGTTCTCACGTATAGACTCGAACCAGCGATTTCCGGCATACTAGCCATCTGTTGTGACCACTGAGCCACCGATACGAACGAAGGTTTCAGTTGCAATACTTACCATGACATTTAGGTACTTAACCAAAAATTATGTCCGTAAAACATACGGATAGCACCGAAGTTGGGCCGGATATTATAATATCAAATGCACAGAGCGTATAATGTATGCAAATTTGACAGGTTAATAAAATAGCACAATAGCTATGATGCAAAATATGTCCTAATATACACCCTAAGGACAGTCCCAGGCTCGCGGATTTTATTTTTTTTCCCGCGTTACTACCTGCAAAAATATTTACCGAGTGGAAATTTCCGATTAGTTTCTTCACATTGAAACACTGCTGAAGAGTGTGATAAATCGCGATGATTTTGCAAGACCCGCAATCTGCTCTAGATAAAATGTCCACGGTTTTTCGCGATGAAAAATCTCAACGGGTCACACTGAATTGCGATGGATCGGGGTGAATCACTGACAGTCACTGCGAAATCCAGTTAACGCGTGTGTGTTCGGGTTTAACGTCTTTTCAACAATTTTTCAGTCATATAAACTACTTGTAGCAGTGAGCACAATGCCCAACTTTATAGTGCTGCTTCACTGGAATATCACGCCGTAAACACGTAAAATGATACCCCACCCAGTCACATTATACTGACACCAGGCTGACCAGTCCTAGCATTATCCTATTTATGCTGAGCGAAGAGCGAGGATGCTTCTAGTACCATTTTTACGTCTTTGGTATGACGCGACCGGGAATCGAACCCACGACCTCCCGCACTCGAAGCGGGTGCTCTACCATTAGGCTACCGATGCGGTTAAAATCCAGGTAAGGTTTGCTACGGCGCATGTTTATACACCTAACAAATGACATTACGCACTTTTTGCAACCGCGGTTTTTGCAAATATCTTAAAAACTATATTATTTGTTTGCGATACCTGTGAAGTTGCCACTTTTCTCTATTTTATAAAATTTTACTTTCATCAAATACGCCTTTAATTACTGAAATGCAACATTTATAATGATATTTTTACTTTAATCACGAAAACTATAGCAGGAAATAAATAACAGCGGCGCCGTTATTTCAAACCTTGTCTATTCCCTTCAAATTGGTTTGCTACAATTATAATTTGTTTATAAAAGAAATTTTTTTTTTATTTTTCATAAAATTGTAAAGAAAGGTCTTCGACGTAAAGATATTTTTAGCTACAATTAAACAAATTACACAGAAGAATAGATAAAAGTTATTTAATAGTGTATCTAGACTTAACATTTAATAGTTTCTTATGTATACAAATTTAACGAATATTATATATTTTCTTATAAAACAAGGTAAATTTGAACACCAATTAATTTTTACAGAGGAAAAGTTTATCACACTTTTAATAAATATTATTTATCCAATTTATGAAAAATAGAACACGTAAGCCATTACTGCTGATGATAATTTTAAAAACATACTTTAAATGTTAAACAAATAAAATACAAGTAAAACGTGCTATTCATACTATGTGTATCACCGTTCCTAATGCGATCATATATCGGCAAAGTTTGTCATTTAACCGCTTATATCTAATGACACGCGTTGAAACAACATTGAAATATCTCGTCACTGTTAAGGGCATACACATAGCCGGTCTTATACAATGTAACAGTTCATTGACAAGCTTGCACACATTACATTTACTTTAATGTTATAAAAGATGAATGGAAAGTTTTTACTGCTATCAGCAATTATGATTAATTACCTCGCATTAATTCCGTGCATTTCAGACAATAATAAAGACCTGAATAAAAATACTTATTTGAATACTATGACTGACTGACGTAGATCTATTCTTTATATCCACTTATATATACTTATACCATTATAGTAATGTCAGTGTTCCCGACTATTATCCAAAAAATAATATACAACTTATATTACTGTATTTTACTAATGATATATTCAGCTTAACCACATTGAATATAATGAAAAGTGTAATTTTTGTGCACAGGTATCTGAGTAACAAAATGTGTGTTTTAAAAAATACCATTCAAACTTGCTGAAATAATCCGTCAGTTTAACTATGGACATATCCGGCTAATAGGACAATTTAACGCCTGCAGAAGATGTACCTTACAAATTCTATTTTATTGAAAGGAATACCTAGCATATGAAGACACTTCTGATTTTTCTTTTGTATATTCGGAGTTAATATTGCAACTATTGAATTAAGCGAGTCGCTGCTAGTTTTCGTTTTCTTATAATTTTGTTTATTAGTAACTTGTCGTAATTTCAACGATCAAATTATGTAATGATAACTAAAAGAGAGCAGAGGGAACTACTGACAAATCAAAGAGCTAGAGTAGATCCAAAATTCGCAAATTAAAAAAAACTTTAAATCCGTTTAGTAATAAAGAAAAATGGTTATATCTAAGTATTGTTTAAGTTTTACATTTTATACAATGCATGTGCGTATTTGATTGAAAAGTATCATTTATTTGGTATTTTGAGGTACATTTTCCGCTGTAATGAGAGTTAGTTATCTTTGTATGATTTCCCTTTATTTCGAAACATTCCTTATTTTTAAACTTTTATGTTCATTTCATCTCATAATATTTATGAACTACCTTAAATTTTAGTAAAGAATAATTCTTTGATTGTCAAATGTAAATTTTATAATGATTTTGGTTTGCTTTAGCCTAATTATTGTAAAATTAATTGTAGTGTATATGCCTACTCGCCTACTCTAGCGGAAAATTCCATAAATTAAGTAAGCTCTTTCAAAAAGCGCGTAGACTGCTTGTTTTACTACATACATATATGAATAATCTAATAAATTTCTAATTACGTCTAAAGGCTTTGGTAAATACGAATTGTCTTCATTATTCATTCATATTAACAAACATCAGTTTTGACATTTCTTGTACAGATGAAATTTAATAATCTGATTTCATCCTGTTGTGTTATATTCCAATAACTATGATTGCATGTTTTTGATAACATCATTTAACCATTCTTTTGTAAGTTGTGTATTTAGATATATAGATGATTTCGAATATAGAGATTTCTCATCATTATGATATACATGTTGACAAATATATTGAGTTTTCACTACATATATAGATATTCATTTTTTCACATAATACGGCCACATTCTAAAACATCTAAAAATATGAGAAATGGCAGGACAAATAATGCATTATTTTATATCAAGATAATTGTTATCAAATATTTGTAAGTACATAAATTTTTCATAACGAAAATACGTGTAACTGAAATGATTCATGCAACACATGTTTGAAACTATTATTATAAAAGATGATGAAATGCCATTTACTTCGTTTAATCCATAAATCATTTAGCTTTTATGCATTGTATGTATAATTTATATCGTCATTCCTGTACCTGTTAATCGTAGCGATCAACCGCAATTCCTGGCGAATCACCGACAGTTCACCGCGATGCGCGGCAATATGTCCTCGCAATACAACGCAATTGATTTATTGCCTTTGGTCGCAGTGGAAGCTGTAAAATATATTACGTGGATGCGCGTTTTTCCCCATAAATTTTTCAGCGCTAGGGTCCAATCGCTGGGAAGCGCGGGGTCCTTGAGCCAGGGACTGTATGTAATTTGTTTGTATATGTTCTATCTCTCTTAATCCTTCAGTCTTTCTCTGTTAGCTGAACTATAAGATATTACAGGAACAAATCAAGATGCGGACAGAGCATGCTATTAAAATGGTATTTAACAAATCTACCACTTATAACTATAAAACTTATTCAACACCTAACTTATGATAAACACTGATAATCTTTTGCATTGCAGACTAGGTTTGTATCTTTACAAAGAAGAGTTGATCAGAAGACTAGTGTCTACTTAACCAGAATACTTAATTATTGGTTAGGATTTAAATATAAAATAAATCAAAATTATACTCTACAGTCCAACACAGCATAAGCAATGTTCTGCATCCGATAGGAAACGATCTATCTAAGAAAATGAGATTTCACACTCAGTGTTTTCGCCGTTCTTCGAATGTTACTGCTGTCGGTTTCGGCATTGACACGACGTTGATATACGCCAATAAAATTAGGGGTCAGAGATATGTAAACGTCCCGGCTAAACCTATCATATTGCTTAATGAAAGTCTTATTATACAGCAAAGTCGACACAATTTCTGAGTGCTAATATTTACAGGGTTGTAACATTCCACTCGCCCACTCGCATTGGCGAGTTAAAGTCTGGAGAGGCCAAGCAGACCTCGCTACATACGTGACCGACTTGGCGAGTGCTTTTAATGTTTTCCAAATTTCAACAAAAAGTGTTCTAAATTACCATACAAAAATGGTAACAGCCTTTAAGCTGGTATATGATTTAAAATTCAATCGCTTAACAATAATGGTTTACAGGTGCGCGCTAGATTGTGATTATTATTTTTATTATTATTACTATTATCGATGCAATTATAACAGTAAAAACATGTACCGTAAGCCAGTTTATATGATATATTTTATCCGAGTTAATGTTATTATCATCACCGTTCATTTTCCAGTGTTTTGTCAAAACATAGCTTCAACGTCCCAACATCCATAGTTTATTTGGAAAGGGACCGGGTGATGGAGAAGGCGAAACATTGGAGAAAGACAAAAAAAAAAAAAAAAAAAAAAAAAAAAAAAAAAGTCTTGCCGAGGAAAAGGATATTTAAGCAAAATGAATACGATTAATCAAAAATGAAACGTAGTGTACTTAGAACATATTATTTGTCTACTGTATGTTATATTTGCAATATGTAGGTATAATACTTCTTTCATAAAAGTGACAGTATTAAAAGGAAGTCATTAAGACAGTTGTAATTTGGGGCGAGTGACTGTTCGCTATGGATGAGTAGATTCTACCGGCTATTAGTCCTACAAGCGAGTGGTGAGAAATAAATAGTTTACACCCCTTACAAGTAAATTCTCCTTAATTCTGTGTTTCATTTTTTGGTTAATGATTACGTTATAATGTTAAATAAAACAGTTAACACATTATGTTGATTTTCTAGTAAATACTTTGAGGCGATATAAAAAAAAGTTCACCCCTCGAAATATGAATAAAGATATTTATATATCTTGCAATACACAATCCCTCAAGCAGTGGTTGACCATATCACATGTTACAAGCAATTTTTCACCCACTGTTTAAGCATTTCCGAAATTTTGTAAAATATAGCCGCCGGTTTCTTTTTGCCACGCCGGTATTTGGCAAATTCAGCCCATATTTATACGCACTTTACAAAAATGAAAATTGCCTTAAGTTGTTACATTAACCCACCTATTTTAAAGTTAGTATGTTTTGATATGATATCATTACTAGTATTTTGTAAATCAGTACGAGAAAATTACATTTGCCATGGCAAAAGCGGTTTTGCCATTGCAAATCGGTCTTTTGCCATGGCAAAATAATTTTGCCATGGCAAGAAAATTCATGATTTTGCCATGGCAATTTTTTTTTCAGTTTTCTTAAAAAGTGATTTTAATGTATTGGTAGAAATATGTTGTTTCATATCGATAACTCAGTTTTTTTTATTTTGCCATGGCAAAAATTGACCATGGCAAGTTCTGCAAGGTTCTGCCATGGCAATTTTGCCATGGCAAGTTTCTGCCATGGCAAGCTTCTGCCATGGCAAAATTTTACCATGGTAAGTTTGCCTTGGCAATTAATTTTTATTTTCAAATATTTTAATGGAAGTTTGATAATTTTAGTGATTATGAAATACAATACTGGCAGGAACAGAGAATATTTTAGATTTCTTGGCTCATTTAAATCAGCAAGCGCAGAATCTTGCTACATAGATTATTTCACCATTACTGGGATAAATGCTGATTCATTTTCAGCGGCAAGAAGTAGTTTTTTAAATCTTTGTTTTAATGAATGAAAATGTATGAAATGTATTTTTAATATTACATAACGGTGACCGTGTGCCATATATTTTTCTATTTAGAACAATACAAATATTACTTTAATTACAGAACATATCTATTCATCAAATAAGTAAGTTTCTTTCGTTTATGAAATACGATATTAGTTATTATCACATACTCGTTTCTATTCCCCGTTAAGGTACACTAGTACCGAAAACGTCAATATTTTTTCAATACACTGACGCTTGAATTTCATATCGGATGCGTGACGTAATTCAGTGTATGTTGTTGCACTATTTTTTTCTATTTAGTTCAGTATTGTCAGTCATATTCAGGCTATTGAACAAATTTATGATATTTATATTATTTTTACACGTGAAGATGAGTATGTAATAAAAAGGTTATTATCTTTGCATTGGGAAATATGCACTCGTTCTTCAGCGGAAGAATATTGCGCTCCTAAAGTCGCGCAATATTTCCACCGAAGAACTCGTGCATATTTCCCGATACAAAGCTAATAACCTATAATTATCATAGTATCTTGGTCTTTGATGTTATATAGGACTCGATAATTTTAGCAGGCTTGGATAATCTAAGCCGCGCGAAATAGAAAAAATATCCCAACAAAAATGTTTAGCGCTTTAAATATTTTTTATATTCTTGATCTGCATTTAGGTACTTAAGCATTCAAGACATGATTGTGAATACAGCGATTTTTAATGACGAATAGGAAAAATGTGTATCAGATTTTCCCTTGCACAAATGTTTGTGCAACATGTGCTATGTTATAAAAATGGGCATTTTGCAAAACCCGTAGAAAGTCACACACCAGCAGAACCGATTATAGGTTCGATGCCCGGTGGCGTTATACCAAAGACGTAAAAATGGTACTAGAAGCTTCCTCACTTGGCACTCAAGACGGTAGTCCTAGGACTTGCCAGCCCGGTGTCAGTATAATGTTACTGGGTAGGGTATCATATCACGATTTTACGGCGTGATATTCTAATTTGGCAGCAATATAAAGTTGGGCATTTTTCATAAAAAGTGATTAACTACATGTATCTCCAAACGAAAGTATTGGTAGAAATATGTTGTTTCATATCGATAACTGAGTTTTTTTGTTTTTTTGCCATGGCAATTAGGTTATTTTTAAAGGAAGTTCGATAATTTTAGTGATTATGAAATACAATACAAGAGAAACAAAGAAGATTTTAGATTTCCTATGTTGGTACATTTAAATCGACAAGCACAGAATCTTGCTACAAAGATTATCTCACCATTGTTGGGATAAATGTTAATTGGTTTTCAGTGGCAAGGAGTAGTTTTTTACTTCCTTTTTTTAATGAATAAAAACTGATGAAATGTTATTGTAATATTATATAATGGTGATCATATGACATATATTTTTTCTGTTTAGAACAATACATATATTTCTCGAATTACATGTATAAAAAGTAAGTTTCTTTCGTTTATTATGAAATACGATATTAATTATTATCACAGTATCTTAATCTTTGATGTTATATATGACTCGAGGATTTTTTCAGGCTTTGATAATCTAAGCCGCGCAAGAAAAGAAAAGAAATCCGAATAAAAAGGTTTAGCGCTTTAAAGTTTTCATTCAATCTTTATCTAAATTTAATTGCGAACATTGAGGTACTTAAGCTTTCTGGAAATGATTGTGAATACATCAATTTATGATAACGAAAAGAAAAATATGTATCAGATAGTTTTGTGCAACATATGCTATGTTACTAAATGAGCATTTTGCAATACCCGTAGAAAGTCACCCAATGGCTTATAATGTCGTTCTTGTCGCCGTCAGTGACCCCGCATTATTATTACGTCACTGTCGTACATTTAATTCAGGGATACCTATCGACGGCAGATAGCTAGCATTTGTTCGGAAGTTTAACGTGTCAGGCAAGCGAATTTTTAGTGCATCGGTGCAATTTTAGTTGCATTTATATGAAAATATTATTGAATGACAATACTTAAACACAGAGACTATTTTTGCGGAGAGATAGAGCCCTTAAATTGTTGTTTATGAATGGCAAGGGAAACCTCTAGTTGACAAATCGAGCTATGTCCTACACGTTCTGCTGGGAATCATTAGTATTTAAGTTGGTTTTTAGGCATGACAAAGTTATTATTATTATTATCATCATTATTATCATCATCATGTTAAACACGTTCAACGGCGCTGTACTAAAGAAACGCAGCCACAGAGAGCGAGAAATATGACATATTATACTTTCGAGTTAAGCAAGTTATTAAAGATTTCTGTCTACATTTTTCAAGCTATTCTCTAAATATTTGCATGCTCAATGTGATTTTCTTTAACAGCGCACCGTTATGACGTTACGCTTGGCGTAATGATTCTGACGTATGACCTGTATGTGTTTTTATGTGAATAATAATAAACAGTTTCAGTCTTCTTTGTTTAGTATGGAAATAAATCGGGTCGTGTTAGAATGTGCTATATAACGAATGTGAAGGTCATATAATGACCATATTTATTTTCACAAGTATCAGAACATGTGTATTTCCCACTTCTGACTTCTAACTTTTGCACTTCTCACTTCCAACTTCTTGACATCCTACTTCCTAATTCTTACTTCCGCACTTCTGACTTCTAACTTCCACACTTCTGACTTCCAACTTCCTGACTTTCGACTTCTGATTTCCAACTTCCAAACTTCTTACTTCCGACTTTTTGACTTCTTACTTCCCTATTCTAACTTCCGCACTTATGACTTCTAACTTCCAGACTTTCGACTTCTGATTTCCAACTTCCACACTTCTTACTTCCGACTTTTTGACTTCTTACTTCCCTCTTCTAACTTCCGCACTTCTGACTTCTAACTTCCGCACTTCTGACTTCTAACTTCTTCCCTTCTACTTCTGATTTCCAACTTCCACACATCTTACTTCCGACTTCTTGACTTCTTACTTCATTCTTCTAACTATCACACTTCTTACTTCTAACTTCCACACTTCTGACTTCTAATTTCCTGATTTCCGACTTCCAACTTCCGAAATTCTGACTGCCAACTTTCTTTTTTTGTAAGTCGGAAGTAAGAAGTGTGGAAGTTGGAAGTCGGAAGTATGAAGTAAGGAAGCTGGAAGTCAGAAGTGCGGAAGTTAGAAGTCAAAAGTGCGAAAGTTAGAAGAAGGAAGTAAGAAGTCAAAAGTCGGAAATAAGAAGTGTGGAAGTTGGAAATCAGAAGTCGAAAGTCGGGAAGTTGCAAGTCAGAAGTGCGGAAGTTAGAAGTCAGAAGTGTGGAAGATAGAAGTAGGAAGTAGGAAGTCAAGAAGTTGGAAGTGAGAAGTGCAAAATTTAGAAGTCAGAAGTGGGAAGTACGGAAATCAATTCTTCCTCCAGGGCTTCCATAGCGAAGCCTAAATACTATTTTTTTTGTCAAGGACTTAAATTTATTTCTTTGCATCATCACTGAGTTTTTGCTGCCTTTTTTTATCAGTTTCCGTATTTAAATGTCTAACCCTGCAAACATGTGAAACGGTTATAAGTATAATCTAAATAAAAACAAAAACGGTGGCAGCCGTATGTTGTTACTAATGATCTGAATTCACACAAAGGTCCTTAATAGATATTGATAAGATGACCGAGAAAAGATGTTGATCGCTCGAGATAATATGTTGATCGCTCAAGATAATATGTTGATCGCTCAAGATAATATGTTGATCGCTCAAGATAATATGTTGATCGTTCGAGATAAGATGTTGATCGCTCAAGATAATATGTTGATCGCTCAAGATAATATGCTGATCGCTCGAGAAAAGATGTTGATCGCTCAAGATAAGATGTAGTGCGCACGAAATAAGATGTTGATCGCTCAAAATAAGATGTTGATCGCTCGAGATAAGATGTCGTGCGCACGAGATAAGATGTTGATCGCTCAAAATAATATGTTGATCGCTCAAGATAAGATGTTGGTCGCTCAAGATAATATGTTGATCGCTCAAGATGATATGTTGATCGCTCGAGAAATGATGTTGATCGCTCAAGATAAGATGTCATGCGCACGAAATAAGATGTTGATCGCTCAAGATAATATGTTGATCGCTCAAGATAAGATGTCGTGCGCACGAAATAAGATGTTGATCGCTCAAAATAATATGTTGATCGCTCAAGATAAGATGTCGTGCGCACGAGATAATATGTTGATCGCTCAAGATAAGATGTTGATCGCTCAAGATAATATGTTGATCGCTCGAGATAAGATGTTGATCGCTCAAGATAATATGTTGATCGCTCGAGAAAATATGTTGATCGCTCGAGATAAGATGTTGATCGCTCAAGATAAGATGTCGTGCGCACGAAATAAGATGTTGATCGCTCAAGATAATATGTTGATCGCTCAAGATAATATGTCGTGCGCATGAGATAAGATGTTGATCGCTCAAGATAAGACGTTGATCGCTCGAGATAAGATGTTGATCGCTCAAGATGATATGTTGATCACTCAAGATAATATGTTGATCGCTCGAGATAAAATGTTGATCGCTCAAGATAAGATGTCGTGCGCACGAATAAGATGTTGATCGCTGATGATAATATGTTGATAGCTCGAGTTAAGATGTTGATCGCTCAAGATAATATGTTGATCGCTCAAGATAATATGTTGATTGCTCGAGATAAGATGTTGATCGCTCAAGATAAGATGTCGTGCGCACGAGATAAGATGTTGATCGCTTAAGATAAGATGTCGTGCGCATGAAATAAGATGTTGATCGCTCAAGATAATATGTTGATCGTTCGAGATAAGATGTTGATCGCTCAAGATAATATGTTGATCGCTCAAGATAATATGCTGATCGCTCGAGATAAGATGTTGATCGCTCAAGATAAGATGTCGTGCGCACGAGATTAAATGTTGATCGCTCAAGATAATTTAATCCTTAAAAAAATAATTGCATGTCCTAAACATACCACCGTAGATTACGGACATGTTCCGAAAAGAAAAATCGAATATATGAAATATCTTGGTGAGGTATTTCTTAAAGGGTGAAAATCATGTAAACCGCATTTCGTATCTAAGGATTTTATCGGAAAAAAATCTTATGGACTTTGTTTATTGGTTAATTTTAACACGAAACTAGAATTTCTACATCCAGGGCATCCGGAGAAACATGACTTTTACTAAATTTCCGTACTCCGTAAATCTGAAAGCTGCAACTGGTGAGGGTTTCTAACATCTTTTCTAGTATTTATTACTTTATTAAAAGTTTGTTACTTCACTTGATTAAAAGGTTCCCGCCAAGAAATAAATTCTTTGCATCGGACCAGCAGCTGTGCTTAATTGTAATAAAAATACACGTTATAAATTCTCTGTGTCGGACCAGCTGCAATACTTGATCTATTTTTCAGGAATAAAGTCTCTTCGCTGGACTGGCTACTCTGCATAACTGTGACATCTCTCTCTCTCTCTCTCTCTCTCTCTCTCTCTCTCTCTCTCTCTCTATCTATCTCAATATAAGTTATTCTTAAAGTAAGTCTACAACAAATTAATATATACTGTGAAACAAATTATTATGGGCCTCTTGGTTTAAAAGAATGAAAGTGTCTCAATTGTTTTTGTTTCCTCACACACTGGTCTCAGTTGTAGGCAAATTTTCAACTGGTGTCCTCACTTGTTTGTGTGTATGTGTAAAACATTCCAATGTTGGTTTCCCTTTTAACTGTTGAACCATTAGACTCTGTTTTTATATGTACAGCATTTGCCCTGGTCTGCCCATTTGAGGTGTTTTCTTTGGCAAATACACCAGAAACCTTGTGTCAGTCCACACAGATAAAAACTGGTACAAGTAATGAAAATAGTACTCTCTCTGTCTCTCCCTAGGGATTAATATAAGTTATATTTTAAAGTTAGTCTACAAGAAAATAGTATATACATGTACTGTGAAACAAATTATTCCTGCCTTTGTTGTTTAAAAGAATGATAGTGTTTCAATTGCTTGTGTTCTCTTACACACTGACCTCAAATGCAGCTTGTCTTTGGATTATTAAATACTTTATTATAATATGTTTATATGAAACTGTAAAAATATCTTTAAGGGTGTAAAGGACCAACCAGCAAGGGATTAAAAACAAGATAGAACCTAGAGGAAAACTCGGGTGTTGAAACTTCACTTCAGAAAAAAAACAGGCAGAAACAAAATTTGAATGTGGAAATTTTATAAAAGAGATGGCAAAGATATATTAAGAAGAAGACTAGCAACACCTCATCTCTAACAAAGCTGAAATTCTCTATGATAATGAGAAAATTGCATTAGTAAATTAAAGGAACAGACCTCAACAAAACATGGATATTTTTTTGATATCAGAAAACTATTGCTACATTCCTTTAGAAGGCTTTAAAACTTAGATACTGACTGATTATTTGTTTCGGAAACACAAAAAAAATAGCTGTGTTTACTAATTTTATTCAGAATTGAAAAGGCCTTGTAACGCAATACCGCGAAGTAAACTGTCTTAATCATAAACTTAAGGCTAATACTTAACACGTTTAAACACATATTCCTCAGTGATGAATTGGTAAAAAAGCTTGGAATTTTTATAACCCTGTCAGCCAAGTTTGATTCTCAACTCAGGCATGATTTTAAGCTCACCTGAGCACAAGTCTCAGGGTGAGCTATTGTGATCACTAACCGTCCGTCTTCTGTCTGTCCGTACATCGTCTGTCCAGCGTCCGGCCACACTTTCCTTTATACAGCATCTCCTAAACCACCAGAGCAATTTTGATGAAACTTCACAGGGATATTTCTTGGTTGATCTTCTGTATAATGTTTTCAATTGCATATAGAACTCTAGTTGCCAGGCAACCAAAAGAAAAAAGAAATCTTTAAAAATCTTCTTGTACACAACCATAGGTCCGAGGTCTTTTATATTTGGTATGTAGCTTCATCTAGGGGTCTTCTACCAAGAATGTTTAAATTATCCCACTAGGGTTAAATATGGTCTCTTATTTTACATGAACTTGTTTGTTTTTGAAGCAGTGGCAAAGAAATTTGGACCACAATCATAATGTTTTATACAGGTTTCAATATTCATCTTTAATTGTCTTAATCATAACCTAATAACCTACTTTCTTGTTTGTGAAGGTATAGCATAGATATTTGGACGATGTTTATAGCTTCTGATAATACTGATTTCAATACTCATCTTTAATATTCTTAACCCTAAACTACTTCTGTTTCATGTGTTTGAGCTCACCTATTTCTTGTGTTTGAAGCTCAGCAAAGAAATTTGGACCATGGAAAACATAAAGTGATTTACTTTTTTATTATGTTCTACAAAAAAAGCTAGTTATGTAACCGAAATACTGTCAAATAAAGATGCTAAATGCTAAACAAACAAAACACCTTCAGCTCATATATGTAATATTTAAAGGCTTATACTGCCTTTATTTATAATGTGTGCCATATAATTTTGTTGTGATCCTAAAATATATAGATTTCTTGTTAAATCCTATTTTCAGTATATGTTTTCTGTAGTATAAAGTTTGAATATTCATTTACATGGAAGAATGCTTTATTTGATACTTTGTTTATTAGCTCCCTTTATGAGTTTTATATGCAGTATTAAAAGTAGTACTTTTCTTACCATGTAATGTTGCAGAACATCTATTTTTCAACCTGTTTTTTCTTTTTAATAGGTTTCTAATGATTGGAAAAAGCATTCTGTATTTAATATGTCTCTGTTATGTTTATATGCGTAAGACAGTAATTAAGAAATAATTTGTAGCAAAAGATGCTTTAACACTATTTATTCACGGTGGGCGGTTATATGCCAGGCGTAATATAGTCACGAGGACGCAGCCCGAATGAATTATTTTGAACGACGTATAACCGCCCGAGTGTATAAACAGTGTTAAAGCAACATTTTGCTATAAATTATTTCAATTCTAATATGAATTTTATTGTACAATTTAGATCAAGTATGACAGAACTATTTTTTCACGCATGCATGGCGTGAACCGTTAGGTCGTCAAACTCTTTGTTTATGCATGCCAGGGCCAGAAATGGTAATACGACGTCACTTGCGGAGGAGTTCAGTTTGGGTGCAAAAGATGGCGAATTATTCTGCAAAATTGTTTGTTTGTTTGTTTTGGGTTTAACGCCATTTTTCAACAGTATTTCAGTCATGTAACGGCGGGCAGTTAACCTAACCAGTGTTCCTGGATTCTGTACCAGTACAAACCTGTTCTCCGCAAGTAACTGCCAACTTCCCCACATGAATTATCAGAGGTGGAGGACTAATGATTTCAGACACAATGTCGTTTATCAAATAGTCACGGAGAACATTCGCCCCGCCCGAGGATCGAACTCGCGACCCCGCGATCCGTAGACCAACTGAGCTAAGCGGGCGGGCTCTGCAAAATTGAGTAACCAACCTAATATATGTGTAAATTAATTAAGACAGCTGTTCAGTGTGACATTTCGTTTTAAACATGCTATTAAGTAAAACATTTGATCAAATTTAAAAGCGCTATTTCTAAATGTATGCATGGCGCTAAATATCACGTCGACGTGACGTCAACATTATATCGTTATGATGATTAAAGCATTGTTAGCCATATTAGAATGTTTTGCAAACAATATCTCTGGAGAGGTAAACCTTTTTTTCCTAAGGTGATATTCCAATTGACCATGTAAATTATCCGCTTCTGAACAACAATTTAATATACTCAGGTGTCCCCCATGGTGTAGCTATACCGACAATGCACTTCGTTCTAAATCAGGGTTTACAACAACTCTTCCAAACTTGATGTTGGTAATGAAGCTAAATGAATTAATGTTTATTCGAACAGCTTTTTAGCTCAGCTAAACTAAAGGCTCATGGTGAGCTTTTGTGACCATTCAGTGTGCCTCGTCCATAGTACATCTTTAATCGCCGTTTCCTAAATAATCTTGAAAACCACTGGGCAGATTTACACCAAACTTCACAGGATTTATCCTTTGGTGGCCCCTTTTAAAATTATTTAAATAATTGAATTCCATACAGAACTCTGACTACCATGGCAACTGACAGGAAAAAACTTGAGGGATCTTCTTTATATTTGGCATGAATATTAACCTCATTGAGATGGAGTGTCATGGGCAAACCCCAGATTCCTATCTTAAAGGTCAAGGTAACAGATGGAGATCAGAAGTCTTGTCAGATCATATCTGGCCCACAACTTTGACATGCATTGAGGAAACTTGTTTATTTTTAGCTCAACTGAGTATTGTGATCGCTCGATGTCCGGCGTCTGTCGTCTGTCGTCTGTCAACATTTTGCTTGTGTATGCGTTAGAGGCTGTATTTTCAACAGATCTTCATGAAATTTTGTCAGAATGATCACTTTGATGAAATCTAGGCCAAGTTTGAAAATGGGTCGTCTGGGGTCAAAAACTAGGTCACTAGGTCAAATCAAATTTAAAACTTGTGAATGCGATATAGCTGTATTTTTCAGTTGATCTTCATGAATTTTAGTCAGAATGATAACCTTGATGAAATCCAGCCCAAGTTTGGAAATGGGTCATCTGGGGTCAAAAACTAGGTCACTAGGTCAAATCAAAGAGAAACTTTGTGTATGCGATAGAGGCTGTATTTTTCAACTGATCTTCATGAAATTTTGTCAGAACAATTACCCTGATGAATTTAAATTCGACTTTGAAAATCGGTCATCTGGGGTAAAAAAACTAGTTCACTAGGTCAAATCAAAGAAAAACATTTTGTATGGGATAGATGTTGTAATTTTTAATAGATCTTCATGAAATTTAGTTGGAATTATTGCCTTGATGAAATCTAGGTTGAATTTGAATAAGTGAATGTGGGACACATGGGATCAAAAAGTAGGTCACTACGTCAAATCAAAGAATAACATTGTGTTTGCGATAGAGGCTGTATTTTTCAACAAATTTTCATGAAATTTGGTCAGAATGATTGTCTTTATGACATCTAGATTAAGTTTGAATATGGGCTATCTGGGATGAAAAACTAGGTCACTAGGTCAAATCAAAGAAAAAACATGTGTGCGATAGAAGCTGTATTTTTCATTGATCTTCATGAAATTTTGTCGGAATGGTTGCCTAGATAAAATCTAGGTCAAATTTAAATATGGGCCATATGGGGTCAAAAACTAGGTCACTACGTCAAATCAAAGAAAAACATTGTGTATGCGATAGAGGCTGTATTTTTCAATTGATCTTCATAAAATTATGTCAGAAAGATTGCCTTGATGAAATCTAGGTCGAGTTTGAATATGGGTCAACTGAGGTCAAAAACTAGGTCAATAGGTCGAATAAAAGAAATTGTGTATGCGATAAAAACTGTATTTTTCAACTGATCTCCATGAAATTTAGTCAGAATGATTGCATTGATAAAATTTAGGTCAAGTTTGAATATGGGTCATCTGTGGTCAAAAACTAGGTCTCTAGGTCATATCTAAGAAAATGCTTGTTTAAACACAAGATACCACGTTTTTGGTCCAATCTTAATAAAAATTAGCCAGAATATTTGTTTCCACGAAATCACTAGGTCAGACATGTTTACACTGTTATGGTGTTTTTCTCAGGTGAACGACCTATGACTATTTTCGCCCTCTTGTTTGCATCAATGTTTAACTCGATGAGATCTCAAAGGTCAAGGTCACAGTTATGAGTCAAAGGGCAGGCTTGACATGTTGCCAAAGATAGCATGCACATGTATGACAAGGGACAATACTCTGTCAGCAATATTTTCAGAATTACTTAGAAATTTGATTGAAACTATTCATAATGTTAACTATCTCTGCAATGCATTGATACGTTTGATCACTGGCACCAGACCAGAAAGAAAATGCCTCTGTACATGTTATACCCTATCCCCAGGTATACAATAAGAACCATGGTCGTGAACGGGAAAATATACTAACCCATTTCAATCGCGTATTTCATACCTAAAACACGCAGTTCAGTAAATGTGTACTATTGATATTAAACAAGTGATAATTTATCTCCATTCGTGCACCTGTCACATTGTCTCAATATTCTTAATTGCAGAGATGCTCCACATATTTTATGCTTTAGTCAACGTTACAGAAAAAACTTGCGTGAACTCCCCTAATGAACATCCGGTCTAGAGGTCACGGCAGTGTGCGAAATGTGAACAAACAGAAACAGAATGCAATATATTCATGGTTTTACGATAAGACTCGAAATGATGAATGAAATTCATCTTGTATATGATTTTGAATTTGAAATCATACATTGGTATACATCTATTCTGTTTATTTAATTCATTTTGCACATTTATGTTGCATATAAGTATTTAAGCGTACACGTGTAGTGAAATGACGACGGACATACATTTTCACACCAGCCAATCAGAGTGTTTCTGTAATCTAGACCGGAACTTCACCAGGGAAGTTCAAGCAAGTTTTTTGTGTAACGTTGAAAAAAACTATAAACTACACGTCGTTTTTCTAAGATAAGAAGTATTGAAAAAATGTGACAGGTACACAACGGAAGATAAATTACCACTTGTTTAATATCAATAGTACACATTTACTGAACTGCTAGGTATGAAATACGCGATTGAAATGGGTTAGTATATTTTCCCATTCACGACCATGGTTCTTATATGATTCCTAGGGGTAGGATATAACATATACAGAGGCATTTTCTTTCTGGTCTGGTGCCAGTGCGTTGGATTCAGACTTAACACAATGTCTTAAGGGTCAGTAGATATAGTTACAGGTGCAGGTCCTAGAAGTCTAACTTGTATTTTAAAAAATTGTGTGCCTTTTTAGCTCACCTGAGCCAACAGCTCATGGGGAGCTTTGGTGACAGCTCTATGATCGTATGGCGTTGTATGTCGTCCGTCTGTCAACATTTTCTTTAAAAACTCTTCTTGAAAACCACTGGACAGATTAACACCTTTACAAGAATGATCCTTATGTGGCCCCACTTTAAAATTGTTAAAAAAAAATAATTCCACACAGAACCATGGTTGCCATGGCAACCGAAAGGAAAAAACTTCTTGTCCAAGACCTCAGGGCGTAGAGCCTCGAAATTTGGCATGTGACATCATTTAATTCGATGAAAATTGTTCAAAAAGAGGCCCCACCCTGGGAGTCCCAAATTTTACATAGACTTATATAGGAAAAAACTTTAAAAATCTTCCTGTCCAAAACTGCCAGGCGTAGAGCCTTGATATTTGGCATGTGACATCAATTATGCCCCTGGTGTGAAAAGAGACCCTACCTCGGGGGTGCAAAGTTTTACATAAAAAACTTTTAAATTCTTCTTGTCAACCACAAAACCTAGGCCTTTGATATTTGATATGTGCATTTCCTAGTGGTTCTCTACCAAGATTGTTCAAATTGTAACCCTGGGGTTAAAAGAGGCCCCACCCCAGGGGTCCCAAGTTTTACATAGACATATAGGGAGAAACTTTAGAAATTTTCTTGCCTGACACTGCAAGCCGTAGGCTTTTGATATTTGGTATGTTGCATTGCCTAATGGTTCTCTACCAAAAATGTTCAAATGATTCCTCTAGGAAGAAAAGAGGCCCTGCCCTGGGGGTCCCAAAAGATAATAGGTAAGGGTAGATTTTCTTTTCAAGCTTTACATAGACTTAAAAAGGAAAAATATTTAAAAATCTTCTTGTCTGAAAGTTCAAGGCATAGGCCTTTGATATTTGGTATGTAGCATTGCCTCATGGATTTCTAACAAGATTGTTCAAATTATGCCCCTGGGGTGAAAAGAGGACCTGTCCCGGGGCGGGGGTGGGGGTGGGGGAGGTCACTTGTAAATATACCTTTATGAGTTATATAGGAAAAAACACTTCAAAAATTATCAGATCATATTTCCTAGACTGTTTAATTATAATTACCGAATGACCCCAAGTAATAAGGGTCACCTAACTACACTAACGAGATATGAAAACGCAAGAAACTTACGTCGGAGTATATATTTTACTACAAAAAGCATTACCTTGAAATGTTCAACACATACACATCTCGATACTCTATACCCATTGTGTTCAAATGTAATCAGTACAACAGATTTTAAAATTAACACAGTAGGTTAAGAGTATCGAGATCAGTATGTGTTGAACATAGTGATCCAGGGTCATCATGACCTCTTGTGTACTCATTTGCAGCTTTTGTTCCTAAATGTAGCTAGCTTTGACATTTTTTGCAGATTTGTTCATAAATGTAGCTTGTTATGATATCGTTTGCAGCATTCGTTGTGGAGTCATCAGTTTCCCATAGACACATATCTGTTTCATTTTTAGCTCACCTTAACAATGGTCAGGTGAGTTTTTCTGATCGCTCGATGTCCGGCGTCCGTCGTCTGTCGTCTGTCGTCCGTCAACATTTAGCTTGTGTATATAGAGGCTGTATTTTTTAACTGATTTTCATGAGATTTAGTAAGAATGAGTACCTTGATAAAATCTAGGAGGAGTTCGAAAATGGATCATCCGGAGTCAAAAAGTAGGTCACCAGGTCAAATCAAGGAAAAGAATTGTGTATGCGTAAGAGGCTGTATTTTTCAATTGATCTTCGTGAATTATTGTTCGAAAGATATCCTTCATCAAATCTAGGCCGAGTTTGAAAATGGATCATCTTGGGTCAAAAACTAGGTCATTAGGTCAAATAAAAAAAAGCCTTATGTATGCGATAGAGGCTGTATTTTTTAATTGATCTTCATGAATTTTGGTCAGAATTATTGCCTTGATAAAATCTAGGCAAAGTTTGAAAATGGGTCATCTGGGATCAAAAACTAGGTCACTAGGTCAAATCAAGTAAAAACGTTTTGTATGCGATAGATCTTCATGAATTTCAGCTAGTATGATTACCTTGATGAAATCTAGGCCGAGTTCGAAAATGGGTCATCTGGAGTGAAAAACTAGGTCACTAGGTCAAATCAAGGGAAAACCTTGTGTATGCGATAGAGGCTGTATTTTTCAACTTATCTTCATGAAATTTAGTCAGAATGATTATCTTGATAAAATCTAGGAAAATTTTGAAAATGGGTCATCTTTGGTCAAAAACTAGGTCACTAGGTCAAATCAAAGACAAACCTTGTGTATGTGATAGAGGCTGTATTTTTCAATTGATTTTCATTAATTTTATTCAAAATGACTGCTTTGATAAAATCTAGGCCGAGTTTAAAAATGGATCATCTGGGATCAAAAACTAGGTCACTAGATCAAATCAAAGAAAAAACCTGTGTATGTGATAGAGGCTCTATTTTTCAATTGATCTTCATGAAATATGGTCAGAATGATAACATTGATGAAATTTAGGTCAGGTTAGATGATGGGTCATCTGGGGTCAAAAACTAGGTCACTAGGTCAAATAAAAAAAAAACCGTGTATGCGATAGAAGCTGTATTTTTCAATTGATCTTCATAAAATTTGGTCAGAATGATTGCCTTGATGAAATCTTAGCCAAATTTGAATACGGGTCATCTGGCGTCAAAAACTAAGTCAGCAGATCATATCAAATAAAATACTTGTTTAAACTCAATTCTAATGAAAATTGGCCAGAATATTTGTTTCCATGAAATCCTTAGGTCAAACATATTTACACTGTTATGAAGTGTTTCTCAGGTGAGCGAACTAGGGCCATCTTGACCCTCTTGTAATATGTCAGTATTAACTCATTAATACCTGCAGCCATATCGCCGCTTAATTACTGGTATCAATTTTCCGATACATTCCTGAGCCATTTATAAATTTATCTGTTTTGTATGCCTGTGGATTTTCACTGATAATCAATAATCGATAAGATCTAGGCATCCTTTGATCAAAATTAGGGACAAACATCTGTTTATAAAAGATGAATAAAACTGAAATTTTCACAACTGATACTACAATTCATGATCTCATCAATAATTTAAAATTTACTATTATTTTGATTTGCAAAATTGTTTTACAGGCCAACTGAAGTAACATGAATATGGAAAACTGCAATATTCAAGAAAGATTGGACATAGAAAACAGCCATTATTTGAATATTTTATATTTATTCAAATATCATCTATTGCTAAACGACATTATGAAAGAACAAAATTATACTTTATTTAATAAAATTAAAAATACTGAATAAAAAAGAAAGATTCTGCGGTATAATGGAATGAGAAGATAAAACAGGCAATACCTACAAATAACTTTCTAATTCGGATATTTTGTGATGAGTATATTAAAAAAAACATGCTTAAATAATAAATATTTTGATTCTTTTGATCGCTTCCGGGTTTTATAAATCTTTAGAGTAAAATATTTTCATTGGTTGACTCTGACAACAGTCCAGTCGTTGGTACTCTTATAAACGTAAAATCACATCACGCGGCATACAGTACTATCAGGCAGATGGCGCATTTATGCGATCCTCGGCATACACGCCTGTTATCTTTTGACGGATAAATACGACAAGCGGTACTCGATAAGAGTTAAAATGAACGCATAAATGCGATCTGCGTCCTTAATGAGTTAAAACTTGAGAGACTGGTAACAAGACCATTTTCTAAGGTTTGAACACATCCTGGTAGGAAGCTTTCTAGTTAAGTTTTTGACATTATGTATGACTTAAGAATTTATAAAATGTTCCTATGTTTTATCAGTGAATAAAATATTAGCAGTAGTTTTGATGCGTTAAAATTACAGTATAAGTGATAAGATTATTCTCATCAAAGCAACTGTCTGTATTTTTAGCTTGCCTATACAAAGTATGGAGAGCTGTCCACTCGACCCAGCGTCGGTGCCTTGATGCACTTTCTCTTTTTTTGGTTGTGCACACACAACTTCATCCGGATTTCTTTAATAACTTCAGAGTTATTGCCTCAAAGAAATTTTTTTTGCACTCCTTAGTTTAGATATTTTTCAAATCTTCCATGAATATTTATCAACATGCAAAGTTGTACTGTTCCCCAACCTCGCTCCAGTCATGCCCACCACCCCGATCATGCATCCCTCCCGCACCTCCCAACATTCTTTTTTCATCTTTAATTTTCTATCAATATTTAATATTTATAAAAATCACCATGTGAAGTTATGTACATTCCCCCCACTCCCCGAAAAATATGTTTTTCCATTTCTTTCTTTAAATAATGTTCAAACCTTCAAAATATGAAGTTTTAACCACACCCACCCCGCCGCCAGCCATGTTCAAGATATCTTACTTGATTGTGCTCCCTTAAGGACATCTGTTCTTTTAAGTTCAAATGTACTTTTTAAACAGAAACACTTGGTGCCAAAGTACTTGAAGACAATAATTTGTTCTACTTACACTTCAAGCTCACATTTCAAATAACTCCATTTAATTCTTAAAGCTAAGCTTATTACAGTAAACATATTCCATTCAAAATAATTTAGTCAGGATCAACGTAACATACATTTATTATGTACACTTTAAACATTCGTTTTATGTTAAATTGATTTTGATTAATGAAATGTTTTGCTTCTTAGTAACATCCTTAACTTTTTGCGGGATTTATTTTGCCATTCCTCACCACAAACCGTTTTTGCGGGGGATACCAACTCATTGAACTGTCTTGTCTTGTCACAATATCTGTGTTATTACAGCAAGGATTATGTTCAAACTTACTATATATTTGTTATTGCAGAGAGGATTTGATTCAAACTTAAAATAGTTGTTCAACATCTTCACTCGCACCATATGACAAAAAGACCATAACTCTAGCACCATTATTTCATGAATTATCTCCTCTTTTCACTTAGAATTTCAGGTTTAAGTTATGTGCACTTTCACTCCGTCTCTGTTTTTACTGATTAGATTTGATTCAAACTTAAAGTAGATGTTTAGCATCATCACCCAAACCATATGACACAAGGAGCACCACTCTTGCTCCAAAACTTCATGATTTATGCCCCTTTTTAGCTCACTTGTCATGTAGTGACATGGTGAGCTTTTGTGACAGCTAGATGTCCGTCATGTATCAACAATTTGTAAACAAAACTTCTTCTTCAGAACCACTCGACAGATTTACACCAAACATCACATGAATGATCCTTGGATGGCCGCCTTTCAAAATTGCTCAAAGGATTTAATTCCATGCAGAACTCTGGTTGCCATTGCAACCGAAAGGAAAAATTTTGAAAATCTTCTTGTCAGAAATTGTTAGCCGGATTTCAAAAAGTATTTTGTAGAAATGATCTCTAGGTGACCCTCTGCCAAAATTGCCTTAGCCATTCTGTTTCGGTAAGAAAAATGTCAGCAAGGGGGGCGGGCTTATTTTCTCTATATGGCTATATCGTAAATTTCAAAAGTCTTCTACTTCAAAACCACTGGGCAGATTTACACTAAACTTCACAGAAATGATCCTTGGGTGCCCCACTATCACAATTGCCCAAAGAATGGAAATCCATGCAAAACTCTGGTTGCCACGGCAACCATGGCAACCGAAAGGAAAAAAAAATCAAAAATCTTGTCCAAAACCACAGGCATTGATATTTGGTATGTGGCATCATCTAATGGTCCTCTACCAAGTTAGTTCAAATTATCCCCCTACGGTCAAATATGGCCCCGCCCTGGGGGTCATATAATTAACATAGACGTTTATAGGAAAAACTTTGAAAAACTTCTTGTCCAAGACCACAGGGCTAAGGGCTTTGATATTTTTAATGTAACATCATCTAGTGGTCCTCTACTGAGATTGTTCAAATTATCCCCCAGGGTCAAATGTTTTATATAGACTTTTATAGGGAAAAACTTGGAAAATCTTCTTGTCCAATACCATAGGGCTTTGATATTTGGTATGTAGCATCATCAAATAGTTCTCTACCATGTATGTTCAAAGTATCCCCCTAGGGTCAAATATGGCCCCGACCCAGGGGTCACATTTTTAATATTGACTTATATAGGGAAAAACTTTAAAAAAAACTTCTTGTCCTAAACCGCAGGACCTAGGGCTATGATATTTGGTAAGTAGCATCATCTATAAGTACTTTACCAAGTTAGTTCAATTTATCCCCCAATAGTCAAATATTACCCCGCCCAGGCCGGGGTCACATGGTTTAAATAGACTTGTACAGGAAAAAACTTTAAAAATTTTCTTGTCTGAAACGACAAGACCTAGGTCTTTGATGTTTTGTATGTAGCATTGCCTTACGGTCCTCTACCAAGATTGTTCAAATTATTACCCTGGAGTGAAAAGAGGCCCTTCCCTGGGGTTCCATAGTTTTACATATATTTATATAGGAAAAACTTTAAAAATCTTCTTGTATGAAACTAGAAGGCCTAGGCTTTTGATATTTGGTATGTTGCATTGCCTAGTGGTCCTCTATACCAAGATTAATCAAATTGTGCCCCTTAGTTGAAAAGAGGCCCCGCCCAGGGTGTCCCAAGTTTTACATAGGCTTATATAGGAAAAAAATAAAAATCTTCCTGTCTGAAAGTTCAAGACATATGCCTTTGATATTGGATATGTATCATTGCCTAGTTGATTTCTAACAAGATTGTTTGAATTATGCCCCTGTGGTAGAAAGAGGCCTTGCCCTGACCTACTTTCTTGTTCTTTAAGATACAGCCTTGAAATTTTGGTGACATATACAGTTTTGCACATTGATCTTAAAACTGACTTTCAGTGACCATGAATGTGACCTACTGACCTACTTTCTTAATATTTTAGCATCAGTTTGACAATTGATACATGTACCTCACATTACTCAGGTGAGCGATCCAGGGTCATTATTTATGACTCTCTTGTTTTGTTAAGAATTATACTTGTTTAATGTTTTGATACACTTTATCTCTCTTATCACTTAATAATTTGGACATAGACTCAAGGTGTTGTCCAATGTCTTTCTCCACATTTGAGTCAATAAAGACTGCAGTCACAGCTCCAGCTTCCTCAGATGTCCCCAGTTTCACTATCCAGCATCGAAATAGTCGAGCGCACTTTGACAACTCTTGTTTATTCACTAATAGGGTAAATGAAGATCTTAATTATTATTAAGTTTTTTTCAATGCGATAGGTATTTCAACAACAACACGTATTATGTATAGTTTTTTTTTTATCTCATCAACGTTTCGGCTAACGCCTTCATCAGGATTATACACATACAAATATAAACTACGGACGTGACGTAAAACTGATAACGTAACGTCAAATGGCGGGAAAACGTTAATCAAAATATCAAAATGCAAATACATATAATTATATACATATAATTAGTACAAGGTACTATCCCGGATATGAAAATACCAACAATTTCCTATAGTAAGATTATATAAAAAAGCGGCGATAGGAAAACACGGAATAGTACCCAGAGTCAAAAAGTCTTGCAAATTCTTAGGCCGATTATACGCTACAATAGGTTTGAACGTATTATGCACAAAATTAACACCTTTGTTATTGGATAACTTTAAAAGATCCCAGTATTTATTAATTGAACGGCCAATATTTGGTTACGACGGATTATATACCACTGTGAATGGGAGTACATTTTTCTTGTCTCTGATTGAGGAATTTAGTGCGTCACTTTGTGTCATATGTGATACTATTTCAAAAGCTGCATCTATCACAGATTTAGGATAATTTCTGTCTAAAAAGAAGTCACGTAATTCATGAAGTGACGAATTAAATAAATCGTCGTCCGATATAATTCTCCTATAACGTTTGGCCTGGCTGTAAGGAATTCCGTCCTTGCACATTTTCGGATGACATGAAGTGTAGTCGAGATACTGATGGTTGCTTGTTTCTTTCACATATTAAATGTCTGTTTCAATTTGAAGCGAATCGCTTTTCGATACTTGAACATCCAAGAAGGAAACAGATTTATTCGATATGGTGTGAGTAAACTTAATATTCGGGTGGAAACTATTTATTTCATTGATGAATGAATGCAGTTCGTCAAGCGAATGATCCCATATCATAAACACATCATCAAGAAACCTTAACCACAGTGTTGGTTTGATGTCCTGAGTTTGGAAGAAGTCATGTTCAAACTTGCCCATGAACAGGGAAGCATAGGTTGGTGCCATAGAACTACCCATGGCCGTGCCCATCCTCTGGAGGTAATAATTGTCGCCAAATTTAAAGTAGTTATTTTCGAGTACAAGTTTCAGCAAATGGGAAATTTCTTCTGTCGATAATTTGCTGTTATGATTGTCCTGTAATAGAAAATACTTGCAGGCGTCAATTCCGTCATTATGTGGAATGTTAGTATAAAGAGATGATACATCTAGTGTTACCAAATATGTGTTTTTACTTTTAATTTTCATATTTTTCACTTTATTATTATTTTTTTAAAAGTTTTTTCAAGAAATACCTAGTTCTAAAATCATGCAATGAAGGATGTTTTGAATTCTGTACAATTATAAGATTATAATATTAGAAAACATGTCATTGTTTTCATCTTTAAAGCTTGTTTCCAGTGAAATAAAAGTCTTGATTTAAATCTGCTTTATTTAGATGTTTTCCATAGAAAGTTAGTTCCTATCAGTTATATACATATTACACATGATTCATTTAGATTTGGGTGGATTTATTTATTCACGGTCATAATAGCAAGAGAGGATATAGAAATGCACTCTTCTTTTAGTGTGTCAAAATGTTTTGTCCAGACAAAAAAGCTATTGGCCAATAGTTTTGGTATGTTCATTTCCAGTTAGCTTGGCATAGAATGTATATACAGCACTGAAAAATGTTGAAGTTGGTTAAAAAAAATAAAAGTTATTAGTAGAAATGCAAGAAGAATGTAAATTTTCTACAATATTTCAAGTGTTTAACAGTTTACTACCTTCTGCATAATAGTTTGGTTATTTATAAGAATATCTTGCAAAGTTCTTAGGTTACTAAGTTTGTACTACTAGTTACTTTCAGGGTGCTTGCTTTTTGTCCGCTGCCTTTTTTTGAAGAAAAACAGCTGGACATAGAAATAGGCCGCATCCTTCGCATCTGGTCCCTAACTGCCATCCATGAAGATATTTTGAAATTACTTTGCCAAAATTGTTTTCTATAATTAGATGATGTGTTATGTGCAAACTGCAGACCCCAACCTCCAAATTCAAGGTCACACATTGAGGTCAAAGGTTAACAGACTCTGACATTCATTTAGGGGATTTTAGTTCGCACAAATGTTCCCGACGTGTCATGTGCAAGACCCAGACTCGTATTTTCAAGGTCAAGGTGTCACCTAAAGTTTAAAGGTTAACATGGTCTGTTTCTTGTATGGTCCATAATTCTTCCATTCATAGAGAGATTTTAAAATTACTTGGCACAAATGTTCATTATAATAAATAGATGTTATCACAAGACCCAGACCCCTAGCTCCAAGGTCAAGGTCACTCTTAAAGATCAAAAGTTAACATAGTCCATTTCTTGTCTTGTCCATTACTCTGCCGTTCAAGGCATTTTAAAATTGCTTAGCACAAATGTTTAGCATAATAGTTAAATTGTCGTGCACAAGATCCAGACCCCTAGCTCTAAAGTCAAGGTCACACTTGGTCATAGATTTAGAGAATCAGTTTCATGTCCATCCATAACTACTATAAAGGGATTTAAAAAATATCTGGCACGTGCAAGGCTCAGGCCCCTGTCTTACAAGGTCACATGTAGAAATCAAAGATGATCAGTAACTTTACTTTGCATTGATGGATATTCGAGAAACTTGACACTAACAGACACCATAACTAATTGATTTGCAGCATGTAAGAGTCAGACCTCTAACTCAAGGTCGCCTCAGACCTCTAACTCAAGGTCGACTCAGACCTCTAACTGAAGGTCTGGGTCACCTTTGGAGAGTTTGCCCTATGCAATATGTTTTGTGAAAAACGTGGTAGCTCTGTTACAATTTCTTGTGAATTTTTAGAGAAATTATTTTCGCCTAAAATGAGCTGGCTAGTCCCTTAAAAACCACTAAGGGATAGTAATGAAACTTGAAAATAGTGAAAGGTGGAAATGAAAGAAAAGTGAACAGTACAAGAACCAAACCTCTTCACTTTAATGTTTTCGAATTATTGCACTTTTTAGCTCTTCTGAGCGAAATGAAAACTCCCGTACCTCACACTTCAAACGACTTCTCCGAAACCATTTCGTGTAGGTTGATAAAACTTGGCCTGTGTATTTCTTGGACGGTCCTCTAACAAAGTCGTTTAAAGAGTTTCATTACATGCAGAAGTCTGGTTGTCTTGGCAACGGAAAAGAAAACGTTTTGTTGGATCTACTATATTATATTTGATAGGCATGTTCCTCGGATCATCCTGTACCAAGACAGTTCAAATTGTTCCGATTCGTCAAAAACATGACCACCATGGGGTTGGTCACTTTTCCCTCTACAGTGTTTTATCAGAAACTGTGAGTCAGATTATCCAAAAAATGTAAAATGGGTGTGTATGTGTTGATTATGTCTCCATTTGCATGTTTAAGAAGCGTCCCCAGTTGTAAAGTTTATACCAGTAATGTCCCTATTTGCATGTGTGCAAAGTGTCCGCATCGCGCTGTGTATATCCAAAGGATCAGAAATAATCGGAGAAGCACTTGGTTATAACCACATACCCCCGATGTTTAGTTTTCAGAAAATATTATTACATTTTTTGGCAATTTCTACAAGCAAACCTCGAATAAAGCACATTTATTTGGATTCTGAATGCTTTCAGATTTATTCATGATAGAACTAAATCGTTAGCTGTCCCATGGATTACATACACAGTTCCAAATTCGCGAGGAAAGTAGCGAGCCATGTTTAATTGTATTTGTTTATGGTAAGAACAGAATTACATGTATCAAAGTTTGTGTTAGTGCGGTATATTTGCTGTGTAACCTGATTGCGATTAAGCAGATAATCTTAAAAGACCAACATTTAATGTCAAAATTAAAAAAAAAATCCATCAATAATAAAGAAATATTTTCTAGGTTCGAAATATTTACAGAATATGTAGGACAAAGTACTGTTTCATGTCCTTTTTACCGAACTCAGTTTGTCGCAGAGGTAAGTATTGTCCTAAGTATTGACCTGGTACTCATGAATATTCCGTATGTTTCCATAATTTAATTTTGATATGACATTATCATGTCTCAAGAATTTTCAGTTACCAATCTTGGGATTTCTGTAAACGTAACATACGGAAAAATTGTCATACTTTTCATGATTTATAGTTCAATTACTGATATAAGAATGCTTTTCAACATTCTTCTACGTACAGGTCAGTAATCGCTCTACAAAATGACTAAAATCTTCAGGGCCGGACAGTTGTTCATTCATTCGGAACTAGCGTCCAAACACAAAAGTATGATAGGTTTCAGTATTGTAAGAATAAAAGTAATTTCAATATGGAACAGAATTCTTGCGAAAAGCAGAACACTTAGAACATACGGAATTTTCATGAGAGAAGATCTTACACCTAGGAACCTTAAAGTGTTCATGAGTGTTAAACGCAAGATGAGTGACGACGTAGCTGGCGTATGGACACGCAACGGAATAATATATTATCGAAACGCAATGGACAACGTCATCCGTGTTGATTGGCAAGATTATCAACATTGGCTAGATCTGCCGTGGCCGAAGAAGGGTGCAGGTCGGGGCTAGGGATTGATTAACTGCGTGACACATTTTTTTTGTTCGGTAGTGTAGTGTTAATAAATTAAGACGGTTACCCACTTTATACCTGTTGTTAAACCTAGTTATTATAGCAAATACGATAAACAGGTAGATTTAACCTGTGGTGTATACAGTATGATTATTTAGGTTGAATCTTATTAGGTTATTTAACATTGTTCTGTACAATACGGAGATATATTTGGACGAGTACCCAGCTCAGAAAACCATATTGGACGAGCCGCTAGGCGAGTTCAATATGGTTTTCTCAGCTGGATACGAGTCCAAATATATCTCGTATTGTACAGTACAATGTTAAATAACCTTTTTATTCTATATCTATTTTATCTTACTATAATAATAGTTTAAATTAAAAACGTTTCACTGAGTATTGTATTCCTGCCTTTTCTAGTTTTCTCCAGCTTGGTATGAGTGCAAATTTATATTATACAGAACAATGTTAGGCCTTAAATAACCTTTTTTATTCTATATTTATTTCACTTCATACGTAATATACGTAATTCATTGAATGTTGTTTTTTTCTGTGTATCATCATTAAAAAAATGTATATGGTGCAACCTTCATACAACAGCCATTTGGCGATTTGGGTGGTAATACTACTTGGCTGGGATATGATGCCACAAACATTGTCAGCAAGTTTGGTGAAGATCGGATGAAAACTGTTCGACTTAAAAGAGCGGACAAGGCTAAATTCCCCGTTTTTCGAGTAATTCAAGGACTATAATCAAAGAGTGCCTTGTACAATTCGGCTGGTTATCGAAACTGTCCGAGACGTAATGCCCACAAACATTGTCAGCAAGTTTGGTGAAGATCCGACGAAAACTGAATAATAGAGCAGATATGTTTTGGATGCTGACCGCCCGTCCGCTGCCATTCATAATCTTCTCCATTTTGTTTCTTAACCGTTAAATAAAAACTGCTGAGGTAGCTATTCAAACCGTCAGGGCTGATACCAATTTCTAGGTTTCGTCTGGAACGGCTTCTTTAAGCGACTTTTCAAATATTCCAATATCTGATGATCCTTTTTACTGTATTTTTATGTTTCTGATTATTAACGTTTTTATATCTAAATCAGATAGCATTGTTATCCCTTGAATAGTTTTTGTGTGTTGTAAACCAGAAAAACTCAAATCAAATTCAGATTTCAAGACGCATAATCAAACTCTGTACATATAGCGCCTACTTCATCCGATTTACATTCGGAACATTTTCGCGCGTTTCGGGCTTTATCGTATGTTTAACATGGGACTGTTGAACCGCCCAAATACAGAAAATACAGGATTTTTTGTACGCGCGTGCGTCCAGATACAGAAAATACAGGATTTTTGTACGCACGTGCATCTAAATACCGTAATATATTGTACGGTCGCGTGTTGCAAATGAACGTTCGCGATTGGATAGATAAAATAGGTATAGAATAATATTGAATATTGTATGGAAAATATTGATGTATACCTGACAGACATGTATAATTAAAAACGCAATGAAGATTATATTCTGTCTCGGTGTATCATCAACATGTGCATGATCTTTTTAGCAAGAAAATTGTTTGTGTAATAACATGCAAAATGATATACTGAAACACTAAGTTAATTTAAACTTTGATCTTTGTGCATTTGCAAAACTAAACCTTTACAAGTGCGTATAATGCGGAACTTAACCTATAGGTAGAATTTACCTGAAAAAAAAATGCAATGAAGGATTAAATTCTGTCCCGGTGTATTGTCAACATATACATATATTTGATGTTTGTTTTATTTTTAGCAAGAAATTTGTTTGTCCTAAACAGCTTGCAAAGGGTATATTGAAACACTAAGTTAATTTAAACTTTGGTCTTTGAGCATTTGCGAAATTAAACCTTTACCAGTGCGTAATGCGGAACTTTAACATATATGTAGAATCTACAAAAAATGTATATAAACCAAACGGTTTCTTCCGTTAAACGGGTGAATGAAAGCGCGTCTTCATAAAAGAACAGACCTTGAGAAATGATCTCATATCTTGTACAAAGAATGTTCGAATCAAAATGTATTACTATATCTAAAAAAAAAAATGTGTCCACAATTTACCCGAATTTGGTTTCTTGTGTTTCGCGTTTATTTCTACAAGGAGACAAAAACATGGGTATATTATCAGAGGTTTTCTTATACAAATAATTCGCTAGTAAACGTAAGCACCAGTACACACATGATAAAAATGGACCAACTTCAATCTTCCTTTATTTCGAATTTGTTTCAAAGGAAGTGATATGTAAAATCGGGTGCATAACCTCCACAAAAGTAGAAGTAATTTAAATTATAGAGGCGATACATTTTACCGTGTCTCCAAACATCATGTTTCTGTGATATATAGGGACCATTTTGCTTTGTATGTTGTTTCTTTTCCCCTAGTTGTTGAAATCATGGACATTGTGAAATAGCAGACATTGACAAACGTAGGTACGTGTTGATGTCTTCGAATGTTCATGTTTTTCTTGATATGTAGGACTTTTTAATTTGCTTTATAAGACTTTTTACTTGTTAACATCGTGAACATTGTTTACGTATTCCTTCATAAATCTTGAACATTCATTTTTATACTAAATGTTCTGACAAGATAAGAAGCTAGGTTTGAATAATAATTGAAGTAAACTGGTAAAAAATAGATGAATGTTACAAGTTACTAAACAAATAAGCCACATATCAAGTAATAAAATAATAATAATAATAATAAAAACTATAAGGTATTACAGTCGAAATATATAAACTTTATACGAGTCGGAAACATTTGAACATTTACTATCGAAAATGATACTGGTTATTTTGATTGATTAATCTGTTAAGGAATATTGGACTTTAAGGACGTTTTGATATTGCTTGTACATGTATATTGATGTTGTTTTTGTATTGTAGGTCAAAATGAATAGACTATGGTTATGTCGAAATATATAAACTGTATATGAGTCGGAAACGTTTGAACATTTACTATTACCAATGATACAGGTTATAGATTGATTAATCTGTTAAGGAATATCGGACCTTAAAGACGTTTTGATATTGCTTGTACATGTATATTGATGTTGTTTTTGTATGATAGGTCAAAATGAATAGACTATGGTTATGTCGAAATATATAAACTGTATATGAGTCGAAAACGTTTGAACATTTGCTATGCCCAATGATACTGGCTATTGATTGATTAATCTGTTAAGGAATATCGGACTTTAAAGACGTTTTGATATTGCTTGTACATGTGTATTGATATTGTTTTCGTATTGTAGGTTAAAATTAATAGACCATGTTTTTTAAGGAAATAAAACGTGTCTAGTGATTGTTTAAAGGGTAAGGAATACCAGATTATATAATCGTTTTGATATTGCTTGTACATACATGTATGTTTATATGTTTTAATAGGTTAGAATGAATATACTAGATTTATTCACACATTTAAAGAAAATCAAACGTGGCTGATTTAATTGTAGAGAATACAATAATCTAAACTAATTTTATCGCGATAGATTATATAATAATTTTCTATAGTTATTTCTGTAGATACAAACATTTACTTACTTGAATAAAACTCTTATACTTTCAAATTTTAATCAAAATCACAATTTGTAAATCATCTGAAAATTTTCTTAAAGTGAAAGGAATTTTTTTTTTTGTATGTTGGCTTTCTAGACAGTAGAAAAATAACAACACGTCCCGGTCTTTATAGAAAATGTTATGTCCTTTTTATCAGAAGTAACTACATGAACACGTTTTTTTTTTCTTGACGAAGCAAACACTATCGATATTATTGTTATGTTGTTATGTTATTTTTGTCAAAGGTAATAGTATTAAATTATTATCCTAGTACCAATATTGTAGCGTTCGTCTATTCTGAGCAAGGCGGATAGCATACTGATTTAGATGTATTAATACAGTAACAAAGTCTTCAGGTAGTTTATATACAATTACACATGTAGTATTAACTAAAATAATCTAGAGTGCCAAATTAATATTGTAAACGAAAAGAAAAAAAAACATGTTTATATGCAGTCTGATTGATTATGCATGCCATGTCGCAGACAATGCTCCTTTTATATATCATTGCCATGCACTTTTCGTACCATCTTTATTCTCTATATTCTCTTTTCTATTCTCTTCGAGTCACAGGGAACATGTTCTTTTATAACATGGTTAACTATCAATGCGCAAACTACGATTCTGTCCTCTCAACGCCTACAATAAAATGAATATGAGTTTTTGTACTTTTAATGTCAAGGGTTTAGCTTCTAAAGAGAAAAGATTGCAAACATTTGAATGGCTTAATCAAAACAAATACTCGTTCACTTTTTTGCAAGAAATTCATTGTACAGTACACGATTATGAGGAATGGAAAAAATAATGGAAAAGCGATC
>NW_026463718.1:0-66488 GCF_021730395.1 Mercenaria mercenaria
ACTCATCTGCCTCAGTTGTGACGCTAAATTGTAGAAAACTTACGACCTCAAGTTGTGTTTGGAAACGTAATAGCGAAAACTTTTATACACTGACCTGCAGTTTTTTTTTTGTTTATCATTTTGTTTATGAATGCTGCACAAAATGTGGAAATGTGATACAAATCACTGATCAAAAACATTTTTTTTTATCTGACGAACGAGGCAAAATTTCCCGACGTCAGAATAGGTTTTGCGGCCAGTAAGGTTGTACCGAATAATCGTTTTATTTTACAAAAAGTCATTACAAAATAGATACAATGACAAAATAGAGTGCCTATAGAATGAAATGGACGTTTTGTCGGCAAATTCGGATAAAAATTGTCAAAATCATGAGCGTTTAACGCTAAAAAATCGCACATCTATTGTAGCCGCTCGAGAGCGCTTCGACGTCAAAACTATATCATATTCTTTATTTAAAGCAATCCACCATTTGAAAGGTGTTTGTTCATTTATACCGAACATCATCACAATCTGAAATGGTACCGAAATTCGTGAGGAAAGTGGTGAGCCACGTTAAGTAATGTAGTGAAGTGACTTAATGAATGTTGATTAATTTTATTTTAGCCTCTGTTATTAACTGATATAGTGTACTGACTTACTTTGTATGTGAATATATTTTAGTGACTCTCTTACGCATGCACGTAGTCATTCCTTTGATCTGTAAGAAGGCATATGATTTTATAAATGATCCAATACTTTGGGTTTTAATGGCTTACTTGGGTTTTAGTTATGTATCCCCAACGGGATGAGGCATGTTTCTTTTGCCCTGTCTGTCATCTGTCCGCCTGACACTTTTTCCTATCAGTAACTAGGGAAACATTTGACGTAGAACCTTCAAACCTCACAGGGTGATCGGGCTTATGGAACAGGTGACTTGCTTTTGGGGTCACTCCATTAATGGTCAGGGTCACAGAGGCCTGAACTGTTTCCGAACAATAACTGAAGAACAATTTGACCCGGAATGTCGAAACATCTAAGGATGATTGGACATGCAGAGTAGGAAACCCTTATTGATTTTGGGGTCACTCCATCAAAGATCAATATCACAAGGGCCAGATTCCCTCACACTTTATATCGATAACTGCAGAACCATTTGACCTAGAACCTTCAAGCTTCAGGGTGATAGGACTTACAGAGTGGATGACCTGTATTTTTCTTGTGGTAATGGAAAATAATTTGTTATCAATAGCTTGAGAACATTTAGACCCAGAATGTTAAAACTTCATGGGATGATTGGACATACAGAGCAAATGACCCTAATCTTTTTGTGTTATTCAATTAAAGGTCAAGGTCACAGGTGAATATGGAACATTGTTACTGCTCAATGACTTGAGAGCCACAAGACCCAGTATATGTAAACTTCATACGTTGATTGGACATACAAAGCTGATTACCCCTATTGCTTTCTGGGTCACTCCGTGAAAGGTCAAGGTCATATTAGCCTGGGTATTGATAACATTTTCCGATCAAAAGCTCTTGACCATTGACCAAAAATTTTAAATTTCAAAAGTTGATGGGACTTCCAGAGTAGATGAGCCGTATTGATTTTGGGGTCACCTCATCAATGGTTAAGGTTACATGAGCCTCAACATGGAAAGTCGTTTCTGATCAATTGTATCAATTGTTTGACAATCATTTGACACATAATGGAGAAATTAATAAGATGACTGGACAGTCAGAGTAGATGCCCCTGTTAATTTTGGAGTCACTCGACCAAAAATCGAGGTCACATGGACATGAACATGGAAGAGGATTTCTGATTAAATGAATGTGAGTGTGAAATGAAATAACTTTTATTCTTAAAATAAATAGATAAGAATTCACGTAAACTAGCAAAAAGACATAGTTCATAATTATTTTATTAAAGATCCCTTGAAAAAAGAATATTTAATGTGCGCTAGAAGGAACCTTTTGGTAAGCTAAATCTTGTACATGTATGAAACCACTGGCCAGTTTTTGTCCCCCGCATTTTTCGAAGAAAAAAGGGGAATGTAGAAATAGGCTCTGTCTTTCCTCCGTTCTTCTGTCCGTCACACTTCGTGTCCGGTCCGTAATCATGCCTTCCATAAAGGGATTTTAAAATAACTTGGTAGGAATATTCTTAATAATAAGACAACGTGCCATGCGTAAGTCCAAGATCCCTAGCTTCAAGGTCAAGGTCACACTTTGAGGTCAAAATTTAGCAGGGTCTGTTTCGTGTCCGGTCAATAACTAACTCTGCCATCATGAAGGGACGTTTGAACACCATAGTGTATACGTTTACCATAATGAGGCGACGTGTCTTGCGCAAGGCCCAGAGCCTCAGCTCCAAGGTTAAGTCTCACTTAGTCAAATGTTATCAGGGTCTGTTTCATTTCCGTAACCCTGCCATTTTCAAAGGAGTTCAAAATTACTTAGCGTAATGTTCTCCATAATATGCAAGATTCAGCACCTTAGCTCTAAGGTCAAGGTCACGCTTAGAGGTGAAAGGTGAACACGGACTGTATCTTGTCCGGTTTATTAGATTGCAATCCATAAAAGGATTTTGAAAAAACTTTAGTGGTGACACAAAGGAATAAATTTTAGTCAGTATGTAGGCTTCGCCATTACATTAAAGGAGATGTATTTGTGCGTTTATGCTTAAATATTACTGATATCACTTTGTATTCAAAATAACTTGTAAGACGTGAAATTCTGGGATATTAAATTTGTTTTAAAAAGTACCTCCATTTATTTCAATTTAAATTCTAAAAATGCTTTACAGAGGGTGGATGAAATTTACGATAAAGTAAAACGAGTGCGGTGACTTGTGTTTTTCTGCACTCATTTTGTCTAAGAAACTTAAATTCTTCAAGCTCATACAGTATGAAAAACGTTTCTAATTGTAGAAAAAATGATCCTTCATCCTTAAAAGATTAATCATTTCCCTTTATTTTAAGTATCAAATTCATTTCGGATTTTAGCGCATTGCGGACAATCTTTTCCAGCTTGCTAATGTCGCCCGTTTTTACACCGTCTATGTCTATCATCTGATTTCATTTCGGTTTTCTGGTGCTTTTGGATCATGGAGTACATTCGGTTAACACTATAATTTGCTCTTAAGCTGGTTCTAGGGGGCATGCATGATGTTGTGCATTTCATAACCTCTCATAACAGACTAAGTCAAACCAAATCTGCACTTACGTTGCATGGTTGCGTTCCGTGTTTCAAAAGCATCTTTTCTCATAACTGACAGTGGAAGCTGACAAAACCCTTGTTGATGTCAAAATAAAAATGTAATTCATCGTTCGGCGAATAATTTTTGAAAAACGGATTTTTTCTCTGATTGACAATGCAGACTAAAATATATAATTTGACACGGACGAATGACAAAGAGCGAACTCGGTACAAGGCCGTGTAGATAATATTACCATAATTATGGAAATAGCAGATTATACATCAATGAATGTGAAATCTTAAATAGGTAGTCAAGCGGAACTCCGCGCAATTCATCTTAGTGCTTTAAAATAAATAATGGACTTTTAACAGCATTAAGAAGTTAACGCATTATTTGGTAGCAATGTAGTATTTTTTACACAGGCGTTATCCTTTAAGGTCGTTTGGCACGTTAGATTTTTTTCTACACTGCATAATTTGATAAACCTTGATTTTTAAAAACGATAGGATTCAGGTGATTGGTATTTCTTGTTTGCTAGATTTGAACTTCATGCAGATGTTCATAATGTGCGTCTTTTGGAAAACAACAACATCGATAACATTTTATCGAACAGAAAATTTTCTGCAATGTAGATTTAAATAAATGTTGTGTGCTTGTTATTTTTCTAGATATTTGTCTATGATTAAAGATATTCGCGTATTACACACTGATTTTAAGGTTTAGCAGTATCTGACAAAACAACAGGAAAGTTTAGTAAACGAACAACATCTTGACAAACAATTTATCTGTCCATTACATAGAGATGGTACCTAATGTCACGTATTCATTGACTACAACAACAAATCATGTGCAAAACTGAAGCGCATATCGCTTATCTCACACTTGATATAACTTAACCGTGCAGTAAATACGGGAGCCACATCGGCTTCGTTGTTTCTGGTTGATAAGCTAAAGAAAGGTGATTGTAATTTCTTATTAACTAACACTGCCATTTTATTCATACTAAAGAACGTCTGCATTATATTAACCGAAGTAATGGTAGATTCCGCCAGGTAAATGCGATTCCGCATGCCTCGGTCAATATGCAAATTAAGTACATTTGTAAACAAAAGGTGCGTGTGATAAAAAGTGAAATAACTTCTTTTGGCACAGTTTTTGGTATAGTTTTGGTGTGACCGTGAGATAGAATATACATTTTTATATCGCTCTGTTTCAACTCATACATTTTGAGGCCTTGATTATTCTTGGCAAACGAATTTTGTAAATTGCTGAGGGATTCGATGTCGTAAAATTCATATAGTCTATTTACATTTTTTTTCTCAATAATATTGTTTTATTTTCTATGATCATACCGTACCTGTAAATTATTGGCAGTAATAAATAAAAAGAATGTCTTTAAATGAGTTCGTTTGAAAATGAAAGATAATGCTCATTGTTTTGTTTGAATGATTATTCATAGATCTTGAAGTAAACTATAGCATTGGGAAACACATCCGAATCTATGCATACTTTGTTCAGATAACTAAATAGTCTAGAAGAGTTATCTGTCACTGGCTTCAATTTTCCAAGTAGGACCAATTTTTTCGGATTAAATATTACCTTTCAGCATGAAAAATGAAGTATGAAAGTTAAACCATTATATAATTGACGTACTCCAGTATTATGTTTTCAACAGAAAGAAAATAACGATGCAATTTGAATTTTTAGGTTCCATCTCTACAGTACATGTTTTACTGTTCTGTCCAATATAATTGAGTACATAAAATATTCTTAAGGAGTTGCCCCCCCCCCCCGCACCCCCTCCCACCCCAACCCCTTTAAAAAAGAATGCCATTTGCCATTTATAATAGCTAAAAAAACTTTTATTTGGTTGCAATAATATCGAGTGGTGATTTAAAACGAGAAGAAAAAGCATGAACGAAATAGCGTCGTTCGAATAAATATTTTAAATTGGTCACCAAAATGTCAAAAGAACATTAAATTGCAGCTAAAACGGTTTCTGGCTGTAAAGTGCTAAGCTTTATCGACATAACTTTGTTTTATTCATTGATGTAATGATGTAATTTTAAATACAAATCTGGAACTGTATTTAAATATATAAACCTAAAGGAAATTTCAGTTTAACGTGGGTGATTTTTTTCCTTTTCTGTTCAATTTAGACATTGTAAAGTCGGTATACTACTGACATTTATTTTGCTTTCCTGGAAATCATAGAAAACAAAGCACTTTTATTCGAAGCAACTTCCTGTAAATATGTCAACATCAAAGTTATTTTTTATTTTTGTGCGTTTAAACGGGTATAAACCACATTGGGACTTCTTAAAAATTATCCAAGAATCGTTACCTTTTTCTCAACAGCTGACTGTGCACTTTGAAATACAAACAGATTTTTTTCGATTTAATAAATCTAGTATTATTAGAAAAATATTTTAAATCAAAGTACGTAATTATATTTATTGTTTACAATTTACATTTTAATCTTCCATGAAATAATAAGAAATCGGGTTGCGTCGCTATAAATAAAATACAATAGGGTTATTATAAAGTAGCTTGATCTGGGATGCTTGCGCGCCTCGTGAGATCCGATGTGGCAAAATCCACTCGAGCCGAATACAAAAAACCCAGATCTGGCTAGTGTTATAATGACCCTTTTATTATATACCTTTACCATTTTGATTCTTGTTTTGTTCTTGAACGAAATCTTCAATGTTTATCGATATTTAATGGAACTTAGTGAAGTTTTTATTTGCGCTATTTATAGTGATGTGTCAGATCATGCATATTAATGAAAATAGTCCGGCATCATGCAATACGGAAGGTACAATACGAAATTTAAAAGGTACAATACGGAATTTTTGTCTGTCTCTTCATATTTAATTGTGAAATACAAGCCAATTTTTTCACAGAATTTATATAGGTATATAATAAATTTGTAAATTGCATGTTTACAGGTACAATTTTGATACCGTACATCATATACATTTCTGATCCTTATTCAAGTTATTGGTTTCACAATACAAGCATGAGTACCGTGAAATTCATGTTGAAAGAGTAAGATACGCTATATCAGGTTATTTCTATGCTATTGTAAATATACTATGAAATCTGTATCAATAACTCTCGAATGTTTGCTCCTTGAAAAAGGACAGTGGCCATAAAAAGAAGTAACTCTGTGAACACAACTTGTTAACTGTGCCCCTCCATGCATTATTTTTTCACGAGCAGGCATCTGGGTAGAACCACCGACCTGCTGTAAGCCAGCTGGATACCTTCCTCACATGCGGAATTCAACTGTATGTTGATAGGAACTATAATCTCAAAATACCTTTGAATAATTACTTAGGTAAACAGCATTTCTGTCTGACTGTCCAATGAAAACAAGCACTGCATTATTCAATATTTTAAACTTTAAAGCCGCATGATATATCTACGTATTATTATAACTGAAAGCAAGCTACCTCATATAGAAAGATAATGTCATTTCACTGAAGGTTTGTTTGGTAATTGAATATTGTTATTTAAGGAGATATACTATTCCCGATTTATTACAAACTGATTTGATTTTCCCAACTAGAAGGGACCTGTCCCTATTCCCAAAACAGGTAAGACAATATTGCCAACTTCATATAAAAGCTGTTAGTGGTACAAATCTCAGCTTGAGAAGATTTGTCTAACACAATAACTGGACGAAAAACAATCATGGTTAGTGATATTTTGTATCTAAATACATGTGAGTTGGTCGAAATTACACATACGACTGAGTACAATAGTATTCGTGATGACTGTGCCCCTCACAGAGAATTTCATAACCTTCAAATAATTTCTTATCAGTAACAATAATTGTTGATATTTCCGTACCTAGCCAATGACGTTATGACCCATTTGAATAATTCTATTGAAATCTAGGTGTTTAATTTGGTAAATCTATCTTACACATCTTACAATTTTTAACTAAATTATCGGCCTTTAACTACATTAATTTGTGATGGTAAAGTTCTGCTGAGTGTAAATGTAAAACATGAATTTACATTGTTTTTAAAGTCATTGAATTATCTAGCTGTTTTGGAGATACAATTTCCCTTCAGATGGACTTAAAGAAGTCGGTGTAATTTGAACAAACAGAGTTGAAATAAACAGGAAACATAACCAAAGAGGCCAAGAATATTGCACCAACATTACGTTACTTACTTTTGTGGACGTTGCATTGTATATCAAACATTGAAAGCTTAAAAATATTACGTGATACTTACCCTTGCATGAAGATACTAATATAAGGAAGTTCATGTTGACGTCATGGCTTCTGTGGAGCGGCACATGTTTAGAATAATCATTGCACTAATTATTGTTATAGAAATTGGACGTCGTGTAGAAACCCCTACAATAGTCATTCAGTCAAAGGTAAATTTTTTATATTGTTATACTTTTATCTATGTTTCAGGTAATGTTCTAGTATTATTTTTTGTTCGTTTAATTAGACTTTTCAGAGAGATTGTTTTTTCTCAAGCAAGGTTTTAACTATACCGTGCCTGTCTGTTCAAACGAGGCCTGACGTAAGTGACACAAGTTTCTTTCTGGCATGATTTTCTATGTAAACTAAATGAATTTTACATTTAAAAGGTACAGTTTTATAAATACTATAAAGTAGTTCATTTTTTAAAAATATTATTTATCATTATAATATGACACCTTGTATAAACCGTTCAAAAACGTTCAAAGTCTGTCATTTTGAACGGTTCATATTTCAACACAACATTTTATTAGCTGAAGTTAACCTTTGAAGTAAAGACTTTTTTAACGTGACCCCTTACATAAAACGCAGTTTCATATTTTTGCTATTGACCGGTGCATATTCCAGAAAATCAATTGATAAATGTATTATATTCTAGGTCAAAGGATGATGTTGCTGAATGTCTTTACATTCTCTCAAAATACTCATCCTTTCACGAATGCACATTTAAAAATAATTCGCACTTCATGAATGCTTTAGTGTAATATTTCTTTAGTATTCCGGACCTTAATTAAAACAGCAACAGTAAGAGCATTTTGTCAATTTCGCAGTCGAAAAGTTAAGATGGGCTAAATAATTTGAAAGGAACTGATGAGGTAGCTTGGTGACCCTATTTTCCCACAAATGTTGAGTTCTGTCTTTTTAAATGGGTGTTTTCATGTAATATTTGGGAAGAAAATTATAAGAAAGACGTACTTTGGAATATTTCCAACTTTACTGAGGACAACGCATGGATACACGCACAAAGATCAAATAAATCTCCGTAACATTCGATGCATAAGGTATGCAACGGTAAAAGTATACCTTATCGAAGTCAATTTAATTTCTTTTTAGATATTGAGTGACGTAACATCAACTCACAATGTAACCGTGGTGACAGCCTTCTTTGATATAGGGACAGTGAAACGAGCCAGAAACCGCATTCGAAACCCTTCAGAATACTTTAAATGGGCAGAGGCATACCGGTACATGAGAAATGTCCTCGTGGTATACACAGATTCGGAACCATTTAGGAATCACATAACTGCAATCAGAAGCGATCTTTCACAATTAACAAAGATATTTATGGTCAACATGTCAACGTTGTGGTCATTTCAAAACCTTGAAAAGGTTACTGAAATTTACAATTTAAAATCTTTTCCTAGACGTTACCCAAACATTAACCCTCTTTATACATGCGTAACGCATGCTAAATTTGATTTAATTGTAAAGACCGCTCAAGATAATATCTTCAAAACAAAATATTTCATGTGGTTAGATCTAGGATACTTCAGATATCGAGAGTCACACAATATTTTTCATTTGTCCAAACCAAAGTATTTCAATGATTCAAAAATAGCCGTGACTGTATTAAACGACACAGATAATTCCATCAGCCCAAGCACAATAGTTAGAACTCGTCGCACATATATAGGTGGAGGACTATTTTACGGGGAGAAAACATGTTTAATTTTGTTGGCGGAAGATTTTAAACGAGCCGTACGTTATTTCCTTTCAAGAAATGTAATCAATGCCGAAGAGCAAATCCTTTATGCGATGTTTTCAAAAAGGGGCAGACAAATACTAAAACCTAATGTAGAGCTTCAATTGTATAGGGGGGCAAAAAAGGAACTAAAAACTACAAACATTATAAAATGGCTTTATCTTGGTTATAGTATGATTACTGAAGAAAATGTAACACACTTTTAATTAATTATAATGTTCAAATTGGGAGGTAATGTTAAGCGACTAACCCGCAGAGTAGCAGCTAACATTTGTAGAGCATAAAAACTTTATTTCAATGACACCTTTGTTAAGGTTATTTCAAATTGTATGTGCGGGTTAGGATTAAGGTATAGGCTAGATGCAAACATTGTCAAACCTGAATTGCCATCCCACGTGACCAAAAAACAAGATGGCGGACGTTATATCACACAAAACCTGATTCGTATGTGGTTTATATTTTCATGGCTTCATATGATGACAGTTTTCACGAAATCGTGACCTTATCTAATATGTTTGTAATACATTTAGTATTTCTCACATTGAGTTGATTGGAGGCTGTTTAAAAGTGATTTTGTATGAAAATAGGAGAATCTGTGGAAGGAAATTTTTAATTTAAAATGTGTATTTGAATAATACATTTGTTTTTAAATATTATATTTAGAGTAATATATTTTCAATATTTGTACTGACTTGGATCTGGTACAATGACAGATATTCTGATGTGAATGATGATTTCGAGGATATTAATCATGATAATAGATATTGTGATGAAAGCTATCATGATCATTAGGTTAGAGAACAGAAATGATCCATTAATATCAGTTAAAACAAGATTAAGGCATGTTGTTCAACTATGATTAACGCGGGTTAACCCTGGTTAGCAGAAATGTTTTACCCGGTGTTAACCCATAACCGTTGCCTTGAAATCTTTACTCACTAATACAAGCCTCTACCTACACGACTCAATTACTCAGTTAACCTTACCCTAATTTACTCAGGTCATTTACCCACTTACTACATTTATAACTTACTAATCTACCGAACTCAGATACCTAGTTACCATTACCCTGATAAACCCTCATTTACTCACTAACTCAATGTTACTTTTGCTGCATCTGCTGCTGATTGTGACAGTCATGTACCGTCGGGATAAAGGATTTATTGATATCAGTTTAAACAAGTTAGAGTAAGACATGTTGGTCAACCCTGATTAACGCGGGTTTACCCTGGTTAACCCTGGCATCTTTACTCGGTATTACCAGCATCTACCTAACTCAGTTACTCAGTTAACCTTACCCTAATTTACTCAGACCATTTACCTGGTTAACCCTAGTATCTTTACTCAGTATTATCAGCCTCTGCCCAACTCAATTACTCCGTTAATTTTACCATAATTTACTCAGGTCATTTACCTGGTCATTTACCTGGTTAGTGGTTATCCCTGGTTAACTCTTGTATCTGTACTCACTATTACTAGCCTTTACCCAACTCAGTTACACAGTTCACCAGACCCTAACTTACTCAGGTCATTTACCCACCTACTAAATTATTCATCTACAGAACTCAACTACCGAGCTACCATTACCCTAATATGCATGTCCTAACTCCCTATATTATTGATCTACACGACCAAATTACTGAGTTACTGTTATCCTGATTCTCATTTACCTTCATTCACCCACCTACTATATCAATGATCTTCCCGAGTTACTGGGTTTCCCTCACCTGCACTCGTTTATCCACTCGTACCCACTTATTATAATAATGGTCTACACAATTCAGTCAATGAGAAACCGTTACCCTGAACCTCATTTACTCTCATTTGCCCGCGTTCTATATATTACTTATCAAACAACTCAGTTATTGAGCTACCCTTGGGTTAGGGTAATGTTTATTAGGGTACAGGTGTTTTTACGTACTTGCGGCTGCGGTATAAGGTACAGTGCAAATGTCTGTAGTTTCTGCTCACTTTTGGCGTACGCTTACGGTCGGACAAACATGATATGGGATATTTGTTATATGTTTTCTGAAAGCGCTTGAATAATACTGTACAATGATATAGATTTCATATTTATATCTTGATCGGTATGTTTATAATATATATTTGAACTTTTTCCTGAACTTCGTTCGATTTTTCAAGTGGAACGGACAGACGAAAAGATATACATTAAGAAACGTACATGAATGTGTAGGATTATTCAATACTTACACAATGATGTATTATTTATGCATATATCTCCCGAAAAAAAATAGTTGTCTGTTAAAGTGATATGCCCCCTCTTTTTAACCCGAAATAAGCCGCGGAGGTATTATCTTCGAGCAATATTATCCCTGTTAAGATGTTGTAGATATAGAAAATATCCTTTCGAATGGTGTATAAATTGATGTATATTTAAAAAGTAATGTAAGTAATATGCTTTAAAAGCAGCCTGTGAGTTATTTTTAGCAAAAACATACGGATATATGTTACATTGGACGTCCAGAAAAGACAGTTATTTTTCAGAACAGACCTTTGTAATGGCCGTATCGAACATACAGTTCTGATAAGTGTTAAAGAGCCCATGAAAGAAGGCACATGTAGACAGCTACTTATAGGAGCTACGACTGCAGAACATTAGAGGATAAAACCCTATTCACCCAACATATGAACAAAAAATCGATTTATTGAACAACTACAATTTACCACACAAAATAGTTACCAGATTAACAAATTCGAAAGTGATGTGACATGTGAAGCTCCTGAACATTAACGATAAAGCGTGCGATTTTGGGATCGCTTACCGGCCACATCACAGCTTCTGCTGAGTTGGTGAAGATACATATCTAAAACAGCTTTAGTATGTACTAGTTTTATGCTTTGTGCAGTCATTTAGAAATATACTGATCAACCGGGTCAATTTCTGTTTGACCAATAATCAAGGTTGACCCTACTAGCTGGGGGCCTCCGTGGCCGAGTGGTTAAGGTCGCTGACTTCAAATCACTTGCCCCTCATCGATGTGGGTTCGAGCCTCACTCGGGGCGTTGAATTCTTCATGTGAGGAAGCCATCCAGCTGGCTTACGGAAGGTCGGTGGTTCTATCCAGGTGCCCGCTCGTGATGAAATAATGCACGGAGGGGCACCTTGGGTCTTCCTCCACCATCAAAGCTGGAACGTCGCCATATGACCTATAATTGTGTCGGTGCGACGTTAAACCCAACAAAATAAATAAAATAAATGACCCTACTAGCTGCCATAAGCCGAAACAGTGAGAATGCAGCAGAACTAAGAAATAAAACATTCTAAACAATTTAAATATTTGTTCTCAAATTTACTTAGTAATTATATCTCTACAATGCCAGGTAATGTTTCTCCATTTCTTTTGAATCCATATGGATTCCAGAAGTAAGCTTTGCTAAACTTGAGCATTTGTTTGCAATGTTATATTCGCAATTGTTCGATTGTTAGTTGCTAGATTTTACGCTAACATTGATAATATAGGTCCAGTTTATTTATTCGTCAGTTTTTGCGGCTGTAAAATATCATTTTCAAATTGCTATTTTGATTTAAAAACTTAAAAAAATCCTTATATTATAGAATTATGGAATATACCGCTTCGAAACATGCAATGCATTTTTTTTTATATTAAGTATTAATCAAAAGTAAGATCGATAGTATTGTATAACAACGCTTTAATAATGGTGAAAGGGAGTGACATTAATTTTTGCAAACACATGGGTTGAAGTATGTGTACCGAACATGTATAATAAACGGCATTTGCATTTAAGCAATAACAACAAGCATGGCTAGTTTACACTAATTTATTTAAGTTCGCTTGCGAAACAAGTTTTACCACTTAAAATGAATTATTCTCAACACCTCCTTTGAATTCACATCCACACCTCATTGCTTGTTGTTCCCATCACTGAGAAGAGGGAATATCTTTTCCTGTAAATACTGATGCTATTAGTACGATTTTGTAAAGCCTTTTGGTATGATGAGCCAACACTTTCGTTAATCTGGCCATACATTTGATCAGGTAACAGTGCAGCCAGTAGAGCAAATCGTATATGATATAAATTCCACATCTAGTTTTAAAATTTAAGCCGGACATGTAGCAGAATTCAAATGGATTAAAAATTTACAGTCACCGTTTCCGTTGGGCTTAAATGACAATATTTATCAGGAAGGTAATATCTCTAAAAACCCTGATATCGATATCTTTGCTCGTCTCACATCTTTATCTGTTCAGTCTCTTAAAAAGCTAGACGAGGTAGCGGACCACTATGTTATTCAAACAGATCCGTTTACACTGTATCATATCTTATTCAAAGTTACACACAACACGTTCTCTATCCACATATTGACACCCAGTCTGACCATGAGAGGCATTTTCTTAAAATTTATTTCATGAATAAAGGTATTGACTTCATCGATGTACCCAGTATATTTCGTGATAAACGTGTCATTGATTCTGTGCCTAAATATTTCAGAAACTCCGAAGTTCCTATTTTCTGTTATAAATATAAAACACCTGTAAGAAATGTTATATTCAATTACAATAAAATTGTTTCCGACTTAGATGTTCAAACAAATACCCCTTCTTACTGCGAATGTAAAAACTCAAAATTTTGCTATTCAGATGCCGGTCATGTCATCACTGGTAATTTTGATATTATTAAAGACAAACTTATTCGTAATTTATTCTTTAAAGGACCTAAATATAGAATTTCTTCATTTACTGATTTTGCTTGTCGTGGTCAGATTACGGAATCCATCTAAACTTTTTGTGTTAAATGGTGTCGTCGTGAGAATGCTGATCCCAATGCATTAACGTCTTGGAAACGAAATATTTTTAACATTGTCGATTCTCGTATAAAATTTTATCAAACTAATGAACACCTACTTCCACCAAAAACCCAAGTTTACTTTAAGACATTTGAAAAAGGAAATCCAAGAATTTCATTCTAAGTATGTCTTAATTTGGTCACTGATCACATCACTGAAGTTTCTAATTTAAAAGTTCGTATAGATGATAAACAATTTAAACTATCAACCATGTACTGGATTCCTAAATTGCATAAACAACCATATAAAGCTCGCTTCATCGCTAATTTAAGCTCTTGTACAACTACAAATATTTCAAAACTATTAACATCATGTCTAACTGCTGTGAAAGTCCACGTGGAAAGATACTGCGATAAAGTATACGAAAACTCTGGTAAACACTTATTTTGGTCGATTAAAATTCTGGCGAAATCCTGTATAAGTTTAAAATTAATAATTACGAGGTATATACAGTCAGTACATGTACATACGATTTTTCTACTTTTTATACCACTTTACATACACAACTTAATAAATGACAAACTAACTGCCCTAATTCAAAAGACTTTTGCCAGAGAGAATGCTACATTTCTCGGTTGAAATTTTGATAAAGCTTTTTTTACTAGCAATATTATTAAACATTATACAATGTGGACCTGTGACGAAGTTTGTAAAGCCCTTTCCTTTTTATTGATAACATTTACATCAGGTTTGGGAATGCAGTTTTTAAACAAGTAGTTGGTATTCCCATGGGAACAAACTGTGCACCCCTTGTCGCAGATTTGTTTTTATATTGTTATGAAAGATACTTTATGTTGAGCCTTTCTCCAGATACGCAGGCAGATATTATAACTGCATTTAATAATACATCACGCTATCTGGATGATATTCTTAATATGGTGATCCGTTTTTTGGTCAATTGGTGGGTACTATTTATCCTAGGGAGCTTCAGTTAATTAAACCTAACAATTCGGATACTGATGCTTCATTTTTAGATTTACATCTCTTTATTTATGACAATATTATACATACCAAAATTTATGACAAGAGGGGTGATTTTAATTTTAGTATTGTAAATTTTCCCCATTTGGATGGGGATGTACCTCAGGCTACATGTTATGGGGTATATATTTCTCAATTAATTCGGTTTGCCAGAGCGTGTAGTCATGTCAGGCATTTCAATGAACGTAATCAATATATTACAAGTAAACTTCTTCAGCAAGGCTACCGTTATTACAAATTGCGTAAATATTTTGTTAAATTTTACTATCGTAATTTTGATTTAGTTTTAAAATCCAATAGTAATCTAAAGACACTTATCCGAGAAGTTATCTCTAAACTCGTTTTTTTTATTGGGATGTGGTTTACAAACTTCGTAAGATCTTGGGTCATGGTAATTTTCCAAATGTATTTGGTAAAATTATATAACGATCTATTAAAAGAGGTTACGACCCAACCGTTTTTAGACATATCGCATGTTTAGTGTTCAACCCGTTTACAGTTGGACACTACGCTTCCCTCTTTGATTCTGTCTGACGGAAGAGGGGGAGGACTCTATGATAAGCAGTTTTTAAATCCTACCAGGACTTTGATATCTGTCTTCTGGCCTGTTTCGTCGGGCCCTTAAGGGTGTTTCTCTTGTTGCTCTGTCTTCTGAAAAGGCATTGTGTACATGCGTTTTTGGTTCTAAAGGTTTGTATTTTATGTATTTATACACGAGCATTTTTGTGTTTTACATGCCATGCCATTTTGTTTCCATTACATGTGTTAGAGATTCACCTGGAGGGGATTACTTTTGTTTACACTGTCCCGTGTCTTTGAAAAATGGTGGGGGTAAGAGTGAGGTTGGGTGCGCACCATAAACCGGTTTAAGCTCCCCAGTGGTGTTTTTGCCACTGACCGTTCCAAGGCGGTGCCCCACTGTGTTCCTTTGTTTGTTCGTTTTGTCCTGGTGTGTTGGCTTTGTGTGTGTGCGCGTGTATGTGTATGTTTTGGGGAGGCTGCGTTTTTGGTACGTGGCATTCCCTGTTTGTTATTTGTCTTTGTTTTTTTTTGTAAGCGGACCAATCACTTTTGAGATATTTGTAAAACACAATAATTTGTGATCATAGATTTCCCTAGTTAAAGGCCCATTACTAAGGGAAAGTGAGTTGGCAATTTTTTTCATAGCCAGTGCATAGACTTCTGCAAGACACTAAATAATGAAGATTGGCAGGTCAAAATTTACAGAAGGTCTTTGGAACTCAAAGAAATGTATGTGTATTATGTTGAAATTTCAATGAATCGACAGAATGATCCCCCAGGTCTTTTTAATTTTCTTCATACTTCATAGAAAAATAATTGTACATATACTGCGATTTATTTCGAATTTCTACATACCAACTTTCATTTTCCAATAAAATGAAATAGTTTCTGTGCTTTTTAAAAGAAATTAAAATGTTCACTTTCCTTAGTATTGGACCTTTAAGTATGTCAGAATACGGTCAGGTATTTAACTACCATTTTTGCTAATGTACCTACATCATGTAACGGCTTATCCATTAAAAGTAATGAAAACTATTACATATGACGTGACTTATACCACTATGACTTTGGTAACATAAAAGAAAATTGAATACATGTAGTCTTTCTGCTGTGACATACTTTACACATTTTTCAACCCGTGACCACTTGAAACGAGAAATTATACATTTCTACAATGATCTGTCTGTAAAGTACTTAACCTTATTATTGGTTTTGGAACTGAACCTTACCATCGAAATTATAATAGAATTTTGAGGAAATTTAGACGTTCATTAGTGTCAGACATATAGCTGTTGGAGTATGCATAAAACAGAAACCTGTACTCTATTATGATTAAAATGTTTCTAGTCGAGACTATTTTGAGAAAAATACTGATTCAGCAATATGCAATGAACCTTACCTTACAATTTCAGTAACATTTTTCCTCGATTGGAAATACTGTGACTAGCATTCAAAGAAAAGTATCAAAGCTTTTGCATAACCACAAAGACTGTTATGTTCCATAAAGAGTGCAGCAGGTTTATAGCCAGGCATAGAATTTTCTTAAACACACAGTATTTAGGAAGAACTCAACTTTTAATGTAGGGCTCCTATCTGCATCGCTCAATTACCATCGTGTCATCGTTGTATCGCGTCTTCGTCAACGTGCCTTCGTGCTATCGTACTGTTGTGTCATCGCCATCGTGTCATTGTATTGTAATGACATCGCGCGTAAATAAGAGGCGGCAGCGATAGCACGATGGCGCTAGCGGAACATAAAAGTTCATCACTAACAACTTGATTAGTTTGATAAGAAGAGAAATAAAACATATTGTCTGGGACTCAAATATACGACCGTCTTCTGCTTTTATTACTAATATATGTATATATATATATATATATATATATATATATATATATATATATATATATATATATATATATATATATATATATATATATATATATATATATATATATAATTAAACTGCTCATGATTTAATAACAAACAATACTATTTAGTAAATGTATTATATATCAAAACATTTCAAAGGTTGGAGCATTCAAACTCAAGACACGCTGCTAAGTTTACATCGATACAAAGTATATTAGTATTGTCTACCAAATGCAGGCGTATATGACTCTTTCAAAAGAAAGATACATTAAGTAACTGAATGCTCGTGTAAAAATCATATTGATCAAGAATGAGTAAAATGAAAGCAGTCATAGGTATTTTAAAGGCATTTGATATTGTTGTTGTTTTCATCCAGACTTTTATTTCCTAAGTATGTTCTTAATTATGATATATCTTTATTTCCCAGAAATAGGATTCAAATATACGACCGTCTTCTGCTTTACTTATTTTTTTGGAACTGATCATAAATTAATAACAATTCTAATATGTTTGTCTCTGTTAAAACACTCTTATACTAGAATGACGTCACAGTAACGTGTTTAAACGCTATTAATACACTCGGGTGGTGATACGTCGTTCAAATAATTTCACTCGGGCTGCTCCCTCGTGAAATTATTACGCCCGACGTATAACCACCCATCGTGCATAAATAGTGTTAAAGCACTCTTTTGCTATAAATTATTTTTTAAACAATACTATCTAGAAAATGTATTATATATCAAAACATGCCAAAGGTTGGAGCATGAAAACTCAAGGCACGATGCTTAGTTTACCTCGATACAAAGTATATTAGTATTTTTTACCACATGTAGACGCATATGACTCTTTTTTGAAACAAAGATACATGAAGTAACTGAATGCTCTTGTAAAAAACATACTGATCAAGAAGAGTAAAATGAAAGCAGTCATAGGTATTTTAAAGCATTTGATATTGTACAGTTGTTGTTTTTTAATCTAAACTTTTATTTCCTAAGTATGTTCATAATTATAATATATTTTTTATTTCCCAGAAAAAGAGTATTTCAATGCTATGAATACCAGTAAAGCATATGTATGCGCTGACAAAACTAATTTAAAAGACTTGCACCCATAAATAAATGCTGGGTTAGTGAGTCGGCGAAAAGGGAAATGTCTTATTTTGTGTTGGTCAGTTACATGAATTATGTATGAAATAATCCTATATGTAATATGGAACAATGTCGTTATGTATATAAAAGCTTTATATTCAATAAATATCCTTTACAACCATTTTATCATGATCCCGTCAGAAAATGTTCTCTGTTTTTAGGTTTCATGAAAATCCACCAAGCAGTTCATGAGAAGAAGTCATTTAAAGATGTTTCTGTTTCTACCTCAAGGTCCCCTTAAAGGGGCCAAGCATCCATTTTGAACATATATGGGAGAGGACCTTATAATGATGTTACAAACCAAAGGACGGGATATGATAAGAAACAAAAATAGCCCCCACTAAATATGCATGTAAATCAACACCATTTCATTGGTAATTAACTATATTTTTCAAAATCTACGAAAATATATGTCCAGAGGTCGGTAATGAACCAAAAATAATTGATTATTACATCTATCTAAGACTTACGCTGAAAAGATATTTGATTATTTAGAATGGGGGTATTATTAGTTACACTGCTTGTTGGTGACAGGATACGGGATATACGCTGTCGAGGAAATCCAAATCAGGCGAGAGCGAAGCTCACCAACAAGCTGTGTAACGATTTTATCTTGCCGACTACCCTATACTTACATGCTATAATCTAATACTTTATAAATTAACAAAGCGGCAGCCATTTTTTTTTAAATCAAAATTCATATCTGAAATGTACTAGCAGGATATGGAATATATCCTGTCTCCACGTGACGTCTATTGACCAATAGAAATGCAAGAAACTTGTAGGAGGCAAGATAAATGTACATATCCGTTTTTCGACATACCTGGTATGTGGACATACCCGATAAGTAGAGTGCTTTTCTTCGACGTGGCTTTTCCGTTTGGAAATATTTGCTTATCATTCTGATTTATAAATATTATTAACAGACAAATATATCGCAAAATAGTTAATAATGAAGTTTATTAAAGCAATAATACTAAACTTCTATCAATGCGTTACAGAGGAGAAGTTTTCCTCGTCATGACTTACTGAATTTTAAGCAGCTTAAACTTAAGTTTAGTAAGACTGGAATTTATAATAAAATAAAAATATTACATAATACCTCGATCTTAAAATAGTTTTCAGTTAGATGATATATCGTAGTAAAAAATCATTCTTCAATCAGAATCACGAATAATTACTTTATGATACAAATATAAAAATATGGAAATAACAAGATCAACTTCTATATTCTGTAACATACATGTCTACCTAATTATACAGTAAGTGCCTGCAAAAGCTCTGCTGTCTGTTAGTTGACTGATAATGGATGCCAGTAAACTGTTTTTAAGTTGCACGTTCCAGACAGTCATCTAATTTCATCTACATATTATTAAAGTGAAACTTTAGGAAATTGGTAGCTTTGAAGTTTCTTATCGGTTTCCATTATTTCTAGGAGCCAAGTAATAACAAATAAATAAATAAATACTAAATCTGATCAAGTCTTTGTACATGTACCTTGCATACTGTTAAAAACTAAAGGTTTTCCGTAACGTTAAAGGTTTTTTTCATTTACGTAAGACATTACCATCTGGCATCTGTAATGAAAAAAAATGCAATTTTGTTGCATACAGTTTGATAAAACTATAATTTGTGGTGAAAGGAAACTTGGAATTTAGTGTCTGTTTTTCCGTTATTTATTAGACACGTTACTTCCTGGACACCTTGTTGTAGTTACAAAAGTTTAACCTTAGACGAAATTTTATGTTTCAAAGTATCCCTCTGGTTTGTATACCCTTCTTCTACATTTCTACATGTTCGATATTCTGAAAGTGTTTTTGCATGTATATATATGTATTATAAATACCAGATTCTCTAAACCAAGCAGTAAAACAATTGATATAGCTAGAAATAATCTCTGAAGCGTATCGAACCGCTTAGTTGTAGACGAATCTGATTCTAATATGTTTGATGTCTGAATTTAATAATAATATGTTCTTAACGCGTGTTTTCTTTTACATTTGTAAATGTATTAGATAATTCTGTGTCTGGATTTACATCGCTAAAATCGACTTCGATATTGTGCAAAATCGTCTCGCTTAATGTTTGTTTTGTTTCAGAAAAACATAAATATTTATCAATTTTCTTGATTTTTCAGAATTATGTCTCTGAATTTTTGTCTCAACAATAAATGTAGCAAAATGATGTCAGGGAAGATTATAAGTTACACTGCTCGTTGGTGACAGGATACGGAATATACGTTGTCGAGGAAATCCGTATCAGGCGAGATTATGTCCATATCAGGCGAGATTTTATCTTGCCGACTACCTTTTACATGCTCGCTATACTAATTGACACAATCTTTATATTGATAAAGCTACTTACAGTGCAGACTGGAATCCTGAAATCTTCCCTGGTTTCCATGCTTCGATTATAGTTGATTAACACCAGCCATAAAACGAAAAATGAACTGTATTTTGACAGAATCACAAAACACAGAAGCTCATTTATACAGGTTATGAACTGGGCTTTGAAGAACTTTAACGTTCCATCTTTCGAAAAATCATCAGATTATAGACGATGTCAGAAATGTCTTAAAACTTCCGCTTTAGTCCCGTTTCCTGTTAATTCCTTTATCTTGCAGGTAGATTAAATGATCCTACAACAAACTGCTGTCTTACAAATGTGTTAATTCCTTTGCTTTACGATGATTTTACTAAAACAACATTTCAACCTGTCAACGGTCAATATAATTTCCACTCACTTCACGAACCTAAATTAGGTAGGAAAAATAAGAGCGGCAATAAAACACGTTTTTTTTTTTATCTCGGAAATGATATCTATAGTTTGGGCTTCCCATAATCTGGCTTGTTTAAATTACCCTAGCGATGCGGCAGCCATTTTGTTTTTAAATAAAGTTCATATCTGTAATGTACTAGCAGGATATGGAATATATCCTGTCTCCACGTGACGTCTGTTGACCAATAGAAATGCAAGAATCTTGTAGGAGGCGAGATAAAGAAAACTATTCTGCAATATATCTTAGTTTATATTGCTGAACCCTATAAATTGTATGTCGTCACAATACAGAATGATCCAACTTCTTGAAACGAATTTTTTATTTTGTATTCTAAGACTGTAGACAGAATTATCGTGCAAGAACAAGGGAGATAACTCTTTCATGTAAGGACGACCGAAAACGCTTTGAAGAAATATAAGATTTTTTTTATATTTTATACATCTACATAGGCTTATTCTCTAACTATTAGCCCCTTGCCGGCGGGGGAATAGAAAATGCTGGCTGTATCTCCATGCAGAGGGGTACGACTCCCCCGAAAATGGAGCCACCTGTTTGCCGTGGGTGGCGGCCCGTAAGCCGGAGAGGAGAGTCCTGGATGTTGAGGTGCCCCGTGGCATCACGGTGAGATGATGCGTACTTGTTTGCATGTGCGCATCTTCTTCCCGTGATGTTGGTGCCAATACACATCTTTGGCCTCTAATTCGGTGTAGACGTTTTGGTGGTCGTATTGGCCCGGTACGATCAATCGGCTAGTCATGCCAAGCCCTAGGAAATCTCACATTTACGTTTACATTTTATATTGTTTATTCCGAACTGCATCTTAATGTTTTCATTTTTGTATTTTCACAAACATAATTTTGAAACAAAATACGTTACACAAAATCTAACTTTACACTGCTCTACTGTCACATTTCACTGCGTTCAGCAACCTTCATATTATGTTCACACAAATTTATTTAACAATATATTTTCATATACTTCAATCTATGTTTCCTAGAAAGCGGTGGCTTAGGGCCAATCGGGTATGTAGAGTAACAGTCCCTTGAATCCCCTGATTGCTTTTCTGCAATACAGCTGGTGATATAAACAAGATTGTGAAATATTTATCCGAGTATATCACTACAGTATCCCTAACATGTATGAGCTGGATATCCGCTCTGTTAACGTGTTCCCTTGTTGGACTCCGCGGCGGGTGGGGGCTGCGAGTGATGAAATCAAATTGTCTAAATATGGCAAACCAAAATAATAAACGACTGCATTCGGAAACAGACTCGGACATGGAAGGTGAGAGAAATTCTCACCGACCTTTCACAACTAATTCGGCATTTCCACGATTTCTCCTTATTCAATCGGTTGAGGACTATTTTAAAATGACAAGTTTTTTACCTTTCGTCATAGAAAAAACACTCGAGAGTATAGCCGGAACGCCAAAATCTGTGAAGAAATTACGGACAGGAGATCTTTCGGTTGAAATTGAAAAGGCTGCACATGCACAGAATCTGCTCAAAATGACAAACTTTTTCGGCCACCCATGCAAGTGCATTGCACACCGTACTCTGAACTCCTCAAGGGGGGTTATTCGTTGCCCTGATCTTGCTGGGGTACCAGAGACGGAGATTGTGCAAGGCCTTGCTGAACAACATGTTACAGCTGCTAGACGCGTGAAAATCAAACGAGATGGAAAAGAAATCATAACTAACACTATCATTCTTACATTCGGCATCCCATTCCTTCCTAGTTCTGTAAAAGTAGGTTATCTTCAAACAAAGGTCACCCAATATATACCAAATCCCCTCCAATGCTATAACTGCTTTAAATTTGGACACAACGAATCAAACTGCAAAGGAGATTTCATTTGTCACAAATGCAAACAAAACGGTTTCTCTCATGAGCCAGACAGGTGCAAGGGTCCATTGTGTTGTGTGAATTGCGGCGAGGAACATTCAGCCAGGTCTCGCGACTGCAAGACATGGAGGATTGAAAAGGAGGTCCTCAATGTCAAGTTCACACAGGGCATTGGATTCCCTGAAGCCAGACGAATCGCAACTGCTAAGTTCATGCCTCCATCATTGACAACAACATATTCTTCAATTACAAAATCAAATGCACCAAAATCAACAACGTTTTTTGACGCGTCTACGCAAACTGATTCTGTGCCTGTCCAAGATTTACCAAAGGAAAAGCCGAAAGTATCAGAAAAACCTTCGCTGACACCACAAGCTCCAAAGGCAGCTGCTAAACCAACACTGCCACCAGTTGTACAAAATGTACCAAAGTATTCAAGCACGCCATCATCACGACAAAACGTTATACCAGTTCCAATCAACGTGGGGTGAGTCAAACACCCAAACAAAAAATTGACTTGAAAACTGATTTGACTTTGGAGAATTTTACTAATTTTTATGATCCTATTGATCGGTTTTCAGTTTTTCTGTCCGATATTGCTGACAAGTCCATTCCTAAAACTTCAAGAAATGGTAAACATAAAAATAAGCCTTGGTATAATGATGATTGTAAGACTGCTGTTCGAAAACGTTGAGCGGCCGTTAAAAAGTTCAATATACGGCCGACGAAAGAAAACCTACAATCAGTTAAGATTCTGAGAGCAAAAGCTCGCAGAACTATAAAACAAGCAAAGAAAAAATCATGGCATTCATACGTTTCAAAACTTAACTCTAGGTCATCGGTTAAAAATGTCTGGGAAATGATTCTCAAAATAAGTGGAAAAGGAAAATCTTCAAATGTTTCCCATCTTACAAAGTCAGACCAGTCTACTGCATCAAGCAAGGAGGACATTGCCAATACACTTGGTTAAACTTTTTCAAAAAACTCTTCATCAAACAATTATGATAAAAGGTTTCAAAACATAAAATCGACAAAAGAAAGTAAACCTTTAAATTTTGATTCAAATAATGATGGAGATTATGATAAACCTTTTTCACTCATTGAATAGCTTGACGCGTTAGATAAATGTCACGATACCGCAGCTGGTCCGGACCAAATTCATTATCAACCTTTAAAACATTTACCACAAGAATCATTAGACCTCCTACTTGAAATTTATAATATTACATGGAAAACTGGCATTTTTCCAGATTCCTCGAGAGAAGCTATAGTTATTCCAATACCAAGACCCGGGAAAGATAGCACTAACCCCAGTAATTATAGACCGATTGCACTTACCAGTTGTTTATGTAAAACGCTAGAACGTATGATCAATTCTAGAATAGTTTGGTATCTTGAATCTCAAGGCCTAATTACAAACTTTCAAAGCGGTTTTCGCAAGCAGCGCAGCACAACTAATCATCTTGTTTGACTGGAAAATTTTATTCGTGATGCATTTGTTAAAAAAGAGCATTTAGTGTCTGTCTTTTTCGATTTAGAAAAAGCCTATGACACTACATGGAAATATGGTATTATGAATGATCTTAACGACTTAGGTTTAAAAGGTCGTCTTCCAACATTTATATCGCAATTTTTATCAGATCGCAATTTTAAAGTACGTGTTGGTTCTACCCTTTCTCACTCTTTTGAGCAAGAACAGGGAGTTCCACAAGGTTCTATTTTATCTGTCACACTTTTTAGCATCAAAATTAATAATATTGTGAAATGTTTGTCACCAGCGATAGATTGTTCATTATATGTTGATGACTTTCTATGTTATCGTTAAAAAAATATGCGTACGATTGAACGCCAATTACAGCAGTGTTTGAACAAAGTTCAAACTTGGGCCATGGAAAATGGTTTTAAATTTTCCCAATCAAAAACTCAGTGTGTCCACTTTTGTCAATTACGGAAACAACATTGTGACCCTGAGCTTTTTCTAAATGGTACAAAATACCCGTTGTTGACGAAGCAAAATTTCTTGGTGTTATTTTTGATTAAAAGCTTTCTTTTATACCACACATAAAATACCTGAAAGCCAAATGTTTGAAATCGTTGAATCTTTTAAAGGTAATTTCAAATACTGATTTGGGAGCAGATCGCAAGGTTTTGTTAAGACTTTATAGAGCTTTGATTAGGTCCAAGCTAGATTACGGTTGTGTTGTATATGGTTCGGCCAGAAAATCGTATTTACAAATGTTGGATACTATCCATAATCAAGGTCTTCGTATTGCTCTTGGCGCATTTAGAACATCGCCTGTTGAAAGCTTGTATGTTGAAGCAAACGAACCCTCCCTTTACAAGAGACGTGAAAAACTGTCATTGCAATATGCTCTAAGGGTAGCTGCCAACAAATTTAATCCTGGTCATAAAATCATATTTAAACCCAAGTACCAGGATTCGTATGACAGAAAACCTAAACAAATTAAACCTTCTGGATTTCGCATTAATAATTCTATGACAGAAACTGATTTTGAATTTGATGATGTAAAAGAAAATTTAGTTCTGAATACACCACCATGGACTCTAAATTCTCCAGCGGTTCTTTTTGATATTAAAACCGTCTTGAAAAAGTCTGAAACAAACCCTGAAATATTCAAGTCTAAATATAACGAAATCAAGTCGACTTACAAAGATCATTTTCCAATATATACAGATGGTTCAAAAGATGATTCAAAGGTTGGGTGTGCCGCCGTTAGCCATCTGCATCAATCAAGATTACGTTTGCAAAATAACGCTACTATTTTTTCAGCAGAAGCAAAAGCTATTGATTTGGCCCTTAATTTTATATCAGAATATAATGAAGAAAAGTTTATCATCTTTTCCGACTCACTTTCTGTATTACAATCAATACACAACCGTAATACAAAAAATCCTCTCATTCAAAACATTCTTCTCAGGGTTCATGAACTATCTTTTAAAAATCCATCATCTTCTGTTGGATTCCTAGTCATGTTGGTATTGATGGAAATGAAGATGCTGATACTGCAGCAAAGAAATCACTTTCATTAAATCAATCTAAATTGAAATCACCATGTCAAACACCGCTTACTATTAAACATATTTTAATAGACTGTATAGACTTCGATTCACAACGCAATTCATACTATAATGTTGAATCGCTAAAAGAGTTGTTCGAGCAAATTTCAGCCGACAAAATGTTGCAGTTTTTTAAACAAATAGGTATATATCATAAAATCTGAACCTTATTTGATTTTTATTCACCACTTCTTTAATGTTTGCATTTGAATTTTTACACTATATATGTATATACGCTTTGACTTTAATAGTTTTATATATGCTTTGCAATTAACGTAATCCATTTAACTTTTTCTCGGCGGTATATGGCCTTTTTGTGTCGATTCGCCGTAAAACCTAACTCATTCATTCATTCTCTAACTATTATGTCTGTTTCAAATGAATTTGTATCAAGAACATTTCTAAAACTAAAATCCGAAACTTTTAATTCATATGCGTTACCATAGCAACATAGAAACAGTTTTGCCTTTTTTATAGTAATTTAGCGAGTTATTTGATATACTTGATAAAATAATAACTTTTAAAAATCATCTTTGCTTCTATATCTCCTTACATATTAAGTGATTTTGTTTCATATACTGAATGTTCTTCTTGTTGTGTGACATTCGTATAAAACAAAACCTTCTTTGGATAAATCAGGAGGCAGGACTTTGTCTTACAAATTTTGATTTTTCATATTTTCGGTGGTTTTATATTTAAATATGTAATGATATATGTTTATCAAGTAAGTTGAAACAAAATGATAATGTTCATTTTACTTGAATAAATAATTTAGGAGTTGAACATCATTAAATCCTTACCACATAACTAAAATACATACCCGCAGAAACGTCGCCGGAACCGAATTAAATCGGTTTAAAAGCTATGGAAGCATATCTATGTGGATTATTCAACCTAATTTCTTGGATTAAATCAAAAACGTTTCCTTTGACCGGAAACTATAATATCGATATGAGAAGCACGAAATATACATTAGCGTATATAAAATCATTACGGAAGGAGTGACATGAAAGGCATGTGCAGTTTCCCGTCAAAATGCCCCTATATATGTAACGTAAAATGCTTCCGATTTCCTGCAAAAGATTTTCGGTTAGCGATGAAAGAAAAAATTATTCCATTATGTTGTATTCCAATTACAGTTGTCACATTCATATTATATATTGCGTTTATATTAAAGTCAGTTTACAAGACGACCTGGGGTATACCCAAGTAGTAACATTGTTATGCGCGCATGAAGACATTTTATTTTATTCTAATGGTATTAAATTCATTAGAGGGATAGGTATAAATTGATTACAAAACAACAATAGGTCAAGGTTGCACAGTGAGAAACAGATGACCCGGTTTTCCTCTTGATTACCGCTTTTCCTTTCCTCGAATCGAAAGGCAATTTTAAACAGATTCGGGACGAAACGGTTGCAGCGATAAAGAACGGTCAAAGTTGCTCAGTACGCACGTGTTAGTCTAAGAAACATTTGCGCACGCCCCCACGTAGTAGCTTATATTTGATCGCGATAGTAAGTTTCCGGCATCATGCCGAGTGATATGTGCGTAGAGGTATTTTTATACTGATACGTGCGCAGATGTTTAATACTCGCATGTGCGTACGTAACGTAATGCTTATTACGTGCGCAAGTAATAGATATTACGTGCGCACTAAGTAACTAATACGTGCGCGCGTTTTAGTATGTCAAAATCATCCATGTCCCCTTTGTGATACCTTAATTAGATGTATATACATTCCTCGCTTTTTTATGAACATTACTGTTTTTCTAGAAAAGAAAGAGAAAAAGCACAACACCTGTATACGTGCCTTCATTTCAAAAGCGTATTCATTAACTGTGCAAAGAGCCTAGCTAGTCAGTGCCTGCTTCGAGTGTGGGGTGGGTGGTGTTGGGTTCGATCCCCGGCCCCCGTCATACCAAAGACGTGAAAAATATTACCACTAGCTCCCTTGCTTAGATGCTTGTCATTAAAAGGGAAACTGGTTTTCCTGCTCCTACCCTGATGATAGTTTCATCAGGAATAAAATGTCGAGACTGATTTATAGAAGTTGTAGAACTTGCTTCACAAGCTCAATAAGGAGACCGCAGATTTACGGATCGTAGGGTTGCGAGCACTATTCCCGGACGAGGCTTTTCTTCTCCCTGAAAACTTGATAAGGGGTATTGCGACTAAAATCATTCGTCCTCCATCTCAAAATCATGTTGGGAAGTTGACAAATACTTGCAGGCTTTTACAAGTTTACTGTCCGTTACTGTTGAAAGAACGGTGTTAAAACGCAAACCTAAACAATTCACAATAGACCTACAATAAATCATTACAAACAAATGTCGATAATCATGAAGATGACGCGTCTTTCTATATCTTAGATATTCTTTAAACACAAATATAGCTTAGCTATTGTGTTTGAAAATGGTTGTATAGAGATTTTATATTTTATTTATAAAATGAAATGTTTCACACCGGAAATGACATGTCAGTGACATTAATTGACTCAACATACGCTTATTTATGAAACTTCGTACGGCGATGAAACGGAGTATTTTAAAATTGTTGAGAAAATTCTGAGTTGTTCACTTATTATTTTTTCATACGACAAAAAAGAAGTATAAAAACACATGTTTACAACTTTATCACAGTCATACAGTAAAAGAATAACCTATGGTTTGCAGCTCACCATCAATGATGTTTATCATCAAAATAGTACTTTCTGTCGTTATTGACAGAAAAAGTTTTACAGGACTTGTTTGGAATCGATCTCGCTTATCACTGACACCAGGCATAAAATTTCATTTCAGCCGTCATGCGTACCAAATGCGTTACAGAGACTTATACAAATTACGTCATAATTTTTACATAAAAGAAATATATCTTCTAGTTGCGATGCGCATAAGTTATCTTTCTTGTCTCTATAACATCTACGTAAACAATAATAATTAACTTTTTAAACAACTTTAATTACAAGTTATTCTTTCTTTAAAAATGCCGCTTAAACAAAAACTTGATTATAATCCTGAAATATAGTTCATGTAAAACATGTACTGTATCGGATCATCAACATGAAAATGTCTAGATCTACTTTCAGTTTCGTTTTTGAATTAAACTCGGCTCTAAACATTTAATTTCTTATAAAACAACTTTTGGTTGTCAGTTTCATGATTACAACAAAACTCCCGCCTATCTGTTTGATGCTCTGTTGCTTAGAGATGAGCACGTATCCTGTTTCCTTCAACGAAAAATGAGGCTAAAAATCGCGAAACATGTGGAAATTCAATATGACCCGGACCGGGTGTCAAGCTGATTTTTTCTGAAAATGTATATTTCAGTATCTTTATTTTCTCAGCAAAACTTCAGCTTGACACTAGGTCCGGCTCACAATGAAAATCGAGTGTGTAGTGTATAAATCGCGTGTAATAACGGTAAAAGTTATGGACCTCGAGTATTTTAAAGGTCTGAGTCGTACAATAACTCGATTTTGAAGTTTTCTAAAGTCATACTTTTAACGATTATGATCTTCTTCTTTTTGTTTTAGACAGTTAAAATTTCAGTTATGAAATTTTCATATTCTAATTATTTAGGGGGCCATTTTGCATATCTTATCATATCTCGTCCTTTGATGAAGATCCATCAAGATCCATTTATGAGAAGATGGTTAAATGAGTTTCTATTTTTAGCTCTAGCAACACCTAAAAAGAGCTGAGATTCCTCATTTCAATTTATGAAATTAAGAGGACCTTATAGTAATGCAACAATGATACCATAGACCAAGTTTGATGGAGACCCATCAAGCAGTTAACAAGAAGAAATTGTTTAAGATTTTTCTACTTTTAGCTCTAGCGGCCCTTAAAGTGGGATCAATCATTGATTACCCGGGGATAAAACTCGATTGAGCTATGTTACCTGGCTAGCTTAAAAATTGACCTAGATTTTATAGAGACAAACTTTTTGATAAAGTGATATGAAAATCAAGAAGAAAATATTACAAGGATATATATATATATATATATATATATATATATATATATAATTTTATTTATTTGATTTATAGACTTCCATCTTGTGCCGAGCCTTTTTATAGTCAAGGAGGGTTACCATCAATATGGCGTCCTTTGACGTCGTCAATATAAACAAGGGACGTCACTGTTAAATAAATGACGTCTAATTAACTAACAAATAAAAATGACGTGACGTCGTTGTAAAACATATCTGTCAGGTATGATTTTATGTGTCTCTATTTAGTGAAGGTTTAAGCTGCCTTATAAACATTATTTCTCGTTGTTTTCTACTGACTATACTGTCCGTGAACATTTTGAAAAATGGAAATATTTAATATTTCGGGAACTAAGCTCCCGCTATATATATATCTATTTATTTATATGACCTAATTTTTTTACAACAAACAGCAGTTTCGAACTTTCTCAGATTTAGTTGAAACAAAATATTGTCAGAATAATATGTATATTTAATGTGCTGATAACGTGACACATAAGCACAGATAGTGCTTGACTCCCTTTTTCATGTAATCATTGCTATTATTATTGTTGAAATGCTAAAAATAATAGAATTAGGGTCAATTGTGGCTTATTTGGGTTCATTATATGGATAGCTGGGTCCCAGCTTCGCATATTATGTCATATACAAAAGTTAAAGGGAACCAGCTATTTGATAGAGCAAGTACTCGTTATAAAATGTTATGTTAAAATTTGGACCAATCAGAAACAAGTTCTAAAAATAGCACGTCTAAAAATAGCACGTCTGCTGGGGTATAAATAGGTAGATTTATGACAGAGAATTCATTCGGTATCCAGCGGTTGAAGAAGACACATCGTGGATTCAAATAATAATTTATTCCAGTACCTTGATAAGGAAATTATTGCAACTACACTGTCAGGGCAGATAAATTATTAAAAGGAAAAAAATAGAAGTTCGTAGACTAAAGAAGAGTAGCAGAATTTCGATAGGGTTTCGAGCTATAGGGCCAGCTCATAGGAGTTTAACCTTAAGGGTAGTTAAATGCTATAGACGATAGCATATTTAGGCTGAGCATCGGGAAGCTGAGACAGAGACCCAGAGTTTGGTAATCTACTGCGATAGTAGGAGAGTTCCAGCTTATAGACGGTTCAGCATTATTGGTGGAGTATAGCCAAGGCATCGGGGATATACCTATATGGTAGTTGAATGCTAGTTGATAGCATATAGGCGCTGAGCATCCAGGAGTCAGGGCAATCATATAGAGTTGAGAAGACAGAGGCCGAGCATCTATGCGATAGGAATCGTATGTTGTTGATTGAAAGACATTGTCTGACGGGAACTTCAACAAAAAGACCAGTCAAGTATAGAATCTCCAGCCTATAGGAGTTTGAACTGATTGAAAATTGTTAGTTTGAAACATTTAGTGATTAGCCTGATCCCTGAAATTGACTAGATCATAATAAGAAATCATTTACGAATCATTGGTACACGAATCATTTTGGCAAGGTAGCCAGAGGAAAATTCTATATATGAGATATTTGGTCTCACCGGCTATACGTTTTAACAAAGGACATTCTATTTCGTTTGTCAGCTAGTCTAAGACATAGTCACCTTAGGGATAGGACCCATTTCATTTTTCAAGATACTAAAGGCGTAGGCACTTCCCTGGGTCATATAACCAGTATCCTGACAATTTGGGGGCACGTCCGGGATCTATATCCAAGGAGGTACAGAGACTAGTGGTTTTAACGTTTTGTTGGTGTACCAAAATGAGCAGTGACTTAAGGTAGTCTGAGCTACAGTGACTATAGTTCCAAACATAGTTCCAGCTTAAGGGTTCAAGATGAACTACGATAAATGGGTAGCGATGGGTGAACGCATGGGTTTGACAGGTTTAGAACTCATAGAATTTGTGGACAGGAAAGAGAAGGAGTATACTGAACGTGAGGAACGTATGCTGAGACGAGATGAAGACAAGCGTAGGTTTGAGGCTCAAGAAGCCGAGAAGAAACGACTGTTCGAGCTTGAACAGGCTGAGAAGAAAAGGTTATTTGAGATTGAACGCTTGAAAGAAGAACGTGCTTTGAAAGAGGAAGAACGAGTGATGAAAGAACAAGAGTTGGAAATCTTAAAAATAAAGGCAGAGGCCGGAGCTTTGGGAGCTGATAAAGGTGCCGAGCACTTGAGTAGTAAATCATTGTTGCGGCCAAGGCTGTCGAAATTCGAGGAAAGTAAAGATGATATGGATGCATACCTCGAACGATTTGAGCGGTTTGCAAAAAGCCAGGGATGGAAAGAAGAGACATGGGCTGTGAGTCTCAGCTCATTACTTACAGGAAAAGGCCTGGACGTATATACAAGCATGCCTCCAGACCAAGCCAATGACTATACGGCATTGAAGAAAGCAGTTCTGAAGCGTTATCAGTTGACAGAAGAAGGTTTTAGATTGAAGTTCAGGGAATGCAAGCCAAAGCGTGGTGAAACTGTTTTTCAGTTCATGGCAAGGCTGGACAGGTATTTCAGTCGATGGACAGAGATGGCGGAGGTTGACAACACGTTTGAAATGCTGAAAGACCTTATGATCAGAGAACAGTTCATCCAAACTTGTTCCACAGACCTAGCTTTGTTCTTAAAGGAAAGAGTTGCAAAATCGAGAGCTGAGATCACACAGTTGGCAGAACAATACATTGAAGCACATGGTGGTACTATAACCTCAAACAGGGTTTTAAAAAATAATTCTTCATCCAATAGGCCACCACAACGTCTAAGTATGACCCCTTCATCACAGCCCCAACAAAGAGAAAGGCCAGCATTTAAAAAGTCTGTATGTTACTTATGTAATAAGGAGGGTCATATAGCACGGGAGTGCCGAGACCAAAATAAGAGGAAGATAAGCGGGTCTGCTTTGGCAAGTAGGGGATCCTACGAGGAGAGACAGATAGATAAGCATGGCAGACAAGATTCTACACCCAAAGAAGAAAGAAAGATCAGGAGCATAAAGACAGAGACAGACAGTATGAAGACAGGAAAGTGTCAGGTTCATGCATAGCTGTGTCATTAGATGACAACAAGGTAAAAGACAACATAGAAGATGGATGGCTTAAGTTAGGAGATGGACAATCTGTTTCGGTCATAGCAAGCACCTGTACCATTGATTCAACAACTGGTGAAAGAAACTTGGTGTTGAAGACAGGGGTTATAGGGGACAATGAAGTGCAAGTTTTGAGAGATACGGGTTGTGAGTTGGCAGCTGTTAGGAAAGAGTTCGTATCAGAGAATCAAATGTTAGATAAGAAGTATCTTATGGTTGCAATTGATGGACGTACAAGGATAGTTCCTTCTGCAAGGATACAGGTTGATACACCATATTTTACAGGAGAAGTTGAAGCCATGGTTTTGACAACTTTGATCTGCGACTTAGTTATAGGAAATATAAAAGGGCTTCTGATAGACCAGACATTATCTGGAGTAGTAGGGATGGAGAACAGTCTCCATCAAAAGAAAATATTGTTGCAGCTGTGGTAACGAGGGCACAGGCTGAGAAAGAAAAACAGTCAATAAAACCTTTGAAGGTCATAGAACCTAAATAAGATGAACTTAATATCGAACGTTTAAAAAAAGCTCAGAAGGAGGACAATACCTTAGGAAAGCTGTGGACGTATGCCTCTGATAAGAAGGAAATGAAGACAAAGAGTGGTTTTACATTTATGTACGAAGTCAAGAAGGATGTATTGTATAGAACCTTCGGAGAAAAGAGAGGCAGTATTGTCAAATAGATAAAGCAAATTGTAGTACCAACTCAGTTCAGAAAGAGAGTTATGTCTTTAGCGCATGAATCAATAGTTGGAGGACACCTATCAGTAAGAAAGACAGTTGATAGAATACAAACAAGTTTTTACTGGCCTGGGTTAACTAGTGATGTCACACGATTTTGTAGGTCCTGTGATATATGTCAGAAAATGATCCCAAAAGGAAAAGTTAGAAAAGTTCCACTGGGAGATATGCCAATAATGGAGACACAATTTCATAGGGTGGCTGTGGGATTTAATAGGACTATTGCTCCTGTTTCAGAGAAAGGAAATCGGTATATTCTTACCGTGGTCGACTATGCCACAAGATATCCTGAGGCATTTGCATTACTAGAATTGAGACTGAACGGTGTAGCTGAAGCTTGTTAGATATATTTTCTAGAGTAGGATTTCCATCTGAAATTTTGAGTGATAGAGGAAGTCAGTTTACCTCTCAGCTGATGGAAGAAGTTTGTAGGCTGATCAGTCTGAAACAAATGTTCACAACTCCGTATAACCAAAGTGTAATGGTTTCTGTGAACGTATGAATGGTTTTTTTAAAGAGTATGTTGAAAAAAGATGTGTCAAGAAAAACCGAAAGACTGGGACAGATATTTGTCAGCAGTGTTGTTTGCATATCGAGAGGTTCCACAGGCCAGTACCGGATACTCACCATTTGAACTATTCTATGGCAGGACAGTTAGAGGACCTATGCAAGTACTTAAAGAACTTTGGACTGAAGCTGAAACACCAGGAACAAGAAATACCTATGAATATGTTTTAGACCTCAGAAATCGACTAGAAGAAACTTGTGAGATAGCTAGGGAAAGTCTGAATGCAGCACAAGAAACGTACAAACACCATTATGACAAGAGTGCCAGAAATAGAAATTTGAAGGTCGGGGATAAAGTACTTTTACTTTTACCCACTAACCATAATAAGTTGATGCTCCAGTGGAAAGGACCTTATGAAGTAGTACATGTGATCAATAAAATGGATTATAAAGTAAAGGTGGGTGACAAAATAGGGCTTTACCATATAAATTTACTCAAAAGTATGAGGAAAGAGAAGATATTTTTGCCGGAGGTGTTTCAGTGATCGCGGCCGATGAAAGTACAGAGAGAGGGGTTGTTGATGACGAAAATTTGCTTGACCTTATCAGAATAGGAGGGTCGGAAACATATAAAGATGTAAAAATCAATCCTCACTTATCCGAAGACCAAAGATCTCAAATATTATCTCTAGTGAAACAATATCAAGACATTTTTACAGAATGTCCAGGGACTACAAATCTCGCAGAACATAAGGTCGAACTAACAACCAAAGAACCTGTCAGAGTCAGACAATATCCCATACCATATTCGAAACGAAATGAGGTTAACCAAGAGGTTCAGCATATGTTAAAGGCTGGGATTATCGAGCCTACCACCTCTGCATACAACTCCTATTGTCATGGTAAAAAAGAAAGATAACACAAACAGATTTTGTTATTGATTTTAGACGATTGAATTCTGTAACGAATTCGATACAGAGCCTATGGGAAATGATGAAGACATTCGGTCAAAACTTCATGGGGATAAATTTTCACAAAATTAGACTCAGCAAAGGTTACTGGCAGTTCCTGTCGAGAAGCATCTAGGCACTTGACAGCATTCACAACATCTGAGGGAAGTTTTCAGTTTCGGAAAATGCCTTTTGGTATGATCAATTCAGGTGCTACATTTAATAAAATGATGCGAAAGTTATTGGCAGGATGCAAACATGCTGATAATTACGTAGATGATATTTTAGGTCACACAATGACATGGGAGACACATATGTCAATGTTACAAGAAATTTTTATTAGGATGCAAAGCTTACATTCAGACCATCAAAGTGTCTCATAGGATATAGTAATGTTTCATTCACTGGACATAAAATCGGAAACGATCAGCTGAAAATGGAAGATGATAAACTAGATCGCATAAGGAGAACTGACGAACCTAAGACTAAAAGACAAGTGCGGAGCTTCCTTGGTCTTACAGGATATTACAGAAAGTTCATAGCATCGTACTCCGAAGTTGCAGCACCCCTGACCGACTTGATCAAGAAAGGAAAACCTAATAACGTCATATGGGAAGAACATCATGCCAAAGCTTTTAATACTTTGAAAACCTTGCTTACACAAGCACCTATTCTACGGTTACCAGACTTTTCACGACCTTTTATATTACAGTTTGATGCTTCAGATACTGGTGTAGGAGCAACATTGCTTCAGAGATATGAAGATGGACAATTTCCAATAGCTTATGCCAGCAAGAAATTGCTCCAAAGAGAAAGAAATTATTCGGTAATTGAAAGAGAATGTTTATCAATAGTATTTGGAGTTAAAAAGTTTCAAAAATATTTGTACGGCAGTGAATTTATCCTGCAGACAGATCATGCCCCATTGAGTTATATACAGAAATGTAAAGTAGAAAGTTCGAGAATTATGAGGTGGGCATTGTTTTTGCAGTGTTACAGATTCAAGATAGAATCTATTAAAGGTACAGAAAATGTATGTGCCGATTATTTATGCAGACAGTAGTGGATAATATGTATTAGATGTAAAAACAAATCAAGAAATAGTAAAAAGAAAAAGAGATTTGTTTACAAATTATTCTTCATGTGTATTCTTCATGTGTATGAAAAACTTAAAGTATTTTCTTGAGAAGGGGGCTATTTGTCAGAATAATTTGTATATTTAAGATGCTGATAACGTGACACATAAGCACAGATAGTGCTTGACTCCCTTTTTCATGTAATCATTGCTATTATTATTGTTGAATTGCTATAAATAATAGACTTAGGGTCAATTGTGGCTTATTTGGGTTCATTATATGGATAGCTGGGTCCCAGCTTCGCATATAATGGCATATACAAAAGTTAAAGGGAACCAGATATTTGATAGCGCAAGTGCTCGTTGTAAAACGTTATGTTAAAATTTGGACCAATCAGAAAAAAGCATCTAATAGATGCGATAGGACTCGTATGTTGTTGATTGAAAGACATTGTCTGACGGGAACTTCAACAAAAAGACCAGTCAAGTATAGAGTCTCCAGCCTGTAGGAGTTTGAGCTGATTGAAAATTGTTAGTTTGAAACATTTAGTGATTAGCCTGTTCCCTGAAATTGACTAGCTCATAATAAGAAATCATTTACGAATCATTGGTACACGAATCATTAAGGCAAGGTAGCCAGAGGAAAATTCTATATATGAGATATTTGGTCTCACCAGCTATACGTTTTAACAAAGGACAATCTATTTCGTTTGTCAGCTAGTCTAAGACATAGTCACCTTAGGGATAGGACCCATTTCATTGTTCAAGATACTAAAGGTGTAGGCACTTCCCTGGGTCATATAACCAGTATCCTGACAAATATATGTTACTGAATAACATAGAGGTAAGCCAGAAATCTTATAGTTGAATAAGAGGCCTTAGCCATTTGGCATAGTTCTCACATTCGGAAACTGAATGGGATTCGGGAGTACAAATGAGCAAATAAAACTGCAACTATTTCGGTTTGGGCGAAAGGGGAGGTAGAGTGCCTCATAATTATAAAAAGAAGGATAAGAAACCAATGCTATGAAAAATGAGTGGAATGGTGCAGAAAAGTGGATAATTAGAAACAAACAGCTGAACTAATTAGTGAAAAGATAACATAGGCAAAGAAGTTGTAGAAGGTGCGTGAGTAGGTGCAAGTTGTGGATGAGGGATAGCAATATGAAAATTGTACTGAAGTAAAAACGAAATAAAAAGGCAGATAGAGGGATTATGCAGAGGTGGTACCTACCTTAGAAAATCTAAGGGGAACAACTCTGATTTGTCCAATAAACTGACGCTAACATTAAACAGTGGTCAGAAATAAAGGAAAACAAAACAGGTCCTTTTCCTAACAACTGACAAGACAGACAAAATATGCCCTAAAACTCTTTGTATCAAATATACAGTATGCATACTTTCCTCATGGCTTACACTGAAAATTGTACTGAGGCCTACTATAAAGTTTAGTAGTGAATAAAACTAAAACAAAATAATGCGTAAATCCCTTTCGAGAATTTTTACGACATTAAGAAACGTCACCTCAAGCCATTTTTTATATTTTTGTTAACGTGATGATAGCTTGGTGTACACGACATTTGTATTAATATGTAATATGTATATCCAACAATGAGAAATTACTAAAGAGTTATAATAGTATCACATAAGTGTAACAACACAGGGTAGACTGTTGTTATATCTATCATATCAATTAATCATTTTGAAAGTGTTTTATGCTTTACTTTATATTGAGGCATTTCATGAGAACTGCAAATAGTGTAACATTGTAAGTCACTGTCAAAAAGTAATTGCAATATTTTAAGGTAGTAGATACGTAATGAGACGCTCTGCACTTTCCGTGTAATTATGTTATTGTTAACAATTCGACATTCTCTGGACGTAACTATAGCTTAACACAATAATTGCTTTAGGGGAAAATGAAGAATGATGAAAACAGCATATGGAGAATGAGTAGAGATGTCATTTTTTGTAACAGGTCCACTACCTTAAACAAACAACGAGGTGTTTAATTAATTGTTGGAAACAAAGTACACGGGTATCTTAAGATATTCGCATCAATTTACAACTGAACTCTTTCTATAAAACTTGAAAGAAGTTTTTTGTTCACAGACGCTTGGAGTTAGGTGAGCAGCTCTGGCCCGCAATAATCTCTTGCTTTTCCGGGTTTTTTTTGCGCATTATCGTACCATAAGTACTGCAAACAACTATCAAAACGATTAAAATAGTATTTGACGGCGTTTTAAAAATGCCACCAAAAATACCATCAAAGCACTAAATACTACAAGATAACAAACCATTCGCTTTTGTTTACATGTAAAACCGAAATTCTTACCTGGTTTATGATCCCAATATGAAAAACACACGTATAATTCCGGGTTTGATAGATTCAGAAGGGTGTAATCTTTTTATTGCAATTTATGTCGTAACCCCATTTTGTCCACAACCTTCACATTTCTTCGAAAATTAACACCCGTACCAGTACTGACAGCCCAAAAGCATCAACTTTCGTCTCTACAAACCGTGCCACAGTCTAGGCCGTCCTGCTTAGAATTTCAACCGCAAAATATCAAAGAATTGCGGCAAAAAATTTGACCATTTGCGATTACCTGCGGCTTAGAGGCATATCGGAAGCAACAAGTAGTGTAGCACATTGGAAATAGGGGATTTCGCGTGACTTTTACCGATATACGATTGGCTTATCGCATTTATGGAACGCCGTTTTTGCAATTTAGCTGGCATTCAGAAATGTTCGTGATCTGAATTCCTCATTCACTATTACATATAATTTATTCAGCAATGAAAGGCCTCCGTGGCCGAGTGGGTAAGGTCGCTGACTTCAAATCACTTGCCCTTATCGATGTGAGTTTTAGCCTCACCTGGGGCGTTGAAATCTTCATGTTAGGAAATCATTCACATTCAGTCGGCTTACGGAAGGTCGGTGGTTCTACCCAGGTGCCCGTTCGTGATGAAATAATGCAAGGAGGGCACCTGGGGTCTTCATCCGCCATCAAAAGCCACCCAACAAAAAAATATTCAGCAATGATCAATACAGATACAGAGTTGTGCATTTTTAATTGCTCTTTAATATCTGGATTATGGTCCTGTGTTGTCTTGCTCTATATACGAAGTCCAGGTGAAGGCATGAAAAACAGTTCAAGTAAAGTATTTCAATAGTCAATGAATGTAATGTGACAAGTTGAGCTAAAGCTATGTTATACATGAAAGGGAAATATAGTTATTTATACTCAAAACAATAACTTTCAGAATTAAGAAACACATATTTCATAGATCTACTTGTAAATCTTGTAGAATGCGGTAATATTTCCAGCATTAAAGCGTAATGGTATAATGAAAACAAGCACTTTATTCACCGATAAATAACTTTTTAGTCTGAGTGGTCACACATACATCCATAACAATTTCTGGTCTGTATAACATACTCGGTTTATCACGGATGAGAATTTGTTGCAAAATAAAATTCTAATGCATGCGAGTGGGCAAAAAATGGCAGATGGTTTTCAACACCGAAATATGCAAGGTCCTAACTATTGGAAATGATCAAAGAACATAATTCTTCATGTAAAATAGTCAAGAGTATAGTTACGAAAATCCAGCGGTCTCAACAGAGAAACTTGGAGTAACACTTTTTATTAATCTGAAATTTGATGAACACATCCTTAACAAAGTGAAATTAGCAAAATGAAATTTAGGTCTGATCATGAAAACCTTCATACATATCTCATGATATGTACTATAAAGTACAAGTATGAAGCACTCATACGGCAACATCTAGAGTCTGCTTCTCTAGTCTGGTCCCAAAGATTAAAAAAGTATATTAGCATTGAAAAGATGGGGGTTTGGGCAGCCATATATACAGTGCCCATTCAATTGTATCTGTATGCATGGTACATGTATAACAGTTAGGTGATCTCTTACTCAACTTCTAATACATATTATGTGAAGAAAAAAATAATTACATTTTGTGGACTTTAATACTAAACAGTCCATCAGAGCATTTCCTTTAGAATTTCATTTAGTTTATTATCAACTGAATTAAATATAGTTTTTAAGTTTGGAAAAAAATAACACAAAGTCATGGTATTATGTTTATTTTCTGATACCATTTTTCCTCATATATTTTTCAAAACTTTTGATCACATAGTACACATTAGTGTCAACTTATTGAATGACTTTCTGACTACACAGCAAGTCATTTGAATATCTAAACTTGGTACTGTAATTAGTTATTACATGACATCAAAAATAAATTTTCACATATTTCAAGTTTTAACTTTGGCTCAGAGAACATGTGTTGAGTACATGGACCAGTGATATGTGATTATAAGGAGTCATATAATATATGTCATAGAGAAATTTCTGTCATACTTCATTTCTATTCTAACTTTTTTTCTGAAAATAGTCTTCTTCTAAAGCCTAAATGCATTTAGTATTTAGTAGGCTATACATTACATACTTTAATACAGTACATATCATCATTTATTATTACATGAAACGTTATATTTATATAAATCACTGGTCCATAGTTTGTGCTGTTTCACCAGCCTATAATCAAGACATGATTTCTTGGCTAGTACGTCAAATTGTTGAAAAGTTACCAGTGAAAATTAATTTCTCATGTCATAAAATAAAACACTTATTGAATGGCTTTAAAACCAGTCATTAGTCAAAATTATTGACCCTCAGTCCTTTGGACCTTTGTCAATAGTTTTGACTATTGACCGGTAAGCCATTCAATAAGTGCATATCATGAAATCACTTTAATTCTTCTTCAAAAAAATATGAATTAGAGATATATTTCAATAACATATCATGCTAGCAATGAAGGATATCTCATTATACTTTGGAGCCCCTTGCCGGCAGGGGAATAGAAAATGCTGGCTGTATTTCCATGCAGAGGGGGTTACGACCCCCCCGAAATTGAGCCACCTGTTTGCCTGGGTGGCGGCCCGTAAGCGGAGAGGGGGTCCTGGATGTTGAGGTGCCATGGCACCCGGGGGATGATGCGTACTTGTTTACATGTGCGCATCTTTTTCCCTGGGATGGGGTGCCAATACCATCTTTGGCCTCTAATTGGGTTTGTAGACGTTCTGGCGGTCGTATAAGCCGATACGATCAATCGGCGTCATCCCAAAAGCCCCAGGAAAATTCACCTTTACGTTACATTTTGTTGTTATTTCAAACTGATCTTTTTGTAATTTTTTGTATTTTCACAAAAAACTTTGGAACAAATACGTTACACAAAACCTGTCTTTACTTGCTGTTTTGGTACATTTTACTGCGTTGAATAAACTTCATATTCGTTCACAAAAATGTTTTTAAAAAATATATTTCATAGTATTTCAATCTATGTTTCCTAGAAATCGGTGGCTTGGGGCCAATCGGTTGGGTAGAGTAACAATCCTTGAATCCGATGTTTGCTTTTCTGCATTACAACTGGTGATATGAACAAGATTGAAAAATACTGGCCGAGTATATCACTACAGTACCCCTAATGTATGAGCTGGATATCCGCCCTGTTTCATGTTCCTTGTTGGACTCCGGGCGGGTGGTCTGCGAGTGACGAATTATAAAACATTTATATAAAAAACCAAAAAAAAACGACCGCATACCGAACAGATTCTGACGACAGGAAGGTGAGAATCCTCACGACCATACACTTCCAACATGGCATTTCCCACGATTTCTTTTATCCGTCAACAGACGAAACATTCAAATGAAAGCCTCTCCCCATTTATAATTAAAAAACATCAAAAGGTATTGTGGTGTACCGAAATCAGTCAAAAAACTGCGAATGGTGATCTGCTTGTGAAGTTGAGAAAGCCTCCCCATTCAGGGAAATTTATTTTCCTTAACTTCATTTTACAACCGGCCATGTAGTGCATTGCACACCGTATTTGAACACCTCAAGGGGGGTCATTCGTTGTCCTGATTTGCAGAGGTTTCGGGACGGAGATTGTGCAAGCCCTTTCAGATCCATGTCACTGCAGCTAGACGTTATAAAAATAAGCGATTAGGAAAAGAAATTCACACAAATATATTTTTCTTACATTGGGCACTCCGTTTTTTCTTCAGTCGTAAAAGTTGGAACACTCATTACAAAAGTTACAACATATATTCCTAATCCTTTCAATGCATTATTGCTTTAAGTTTGGGCATAATGAGAAAAAACTGCAAGGCGATTACATTTGCCCAAAATGCGGAAGGATGGACTTTTCTCATGACCACGACACTTGTAGTGCCCATTGCATTGTGTGAACTGCAACGAGCCACATTCAGCCAAGCTCAAGATTGCAAGACATGAAAATCGAAAGGAGGTTCTTTCATGTCAAATTCACACAGGGCATTGGTTTTCCAGAAGCAAGACAAATTGCCAATGCCAAATTTACATCTCCAACACTGCACAAACTTATTCATCAATAACTAAATCTGTCTCTAGCAATCAACACGTGCATTGATGCTTTTACTCAAACAGATTCAGTGACTGTAAACAAAATCCAACTCAAACTTCTGTACCAAATGAAAAGCCTAAAGTACCAGCAAACCTTCAGAGTCATCTCAATTCATAGGGAGCTGCTAAACCAACACTGCCACCAGCATACAAAATGTTCCTAAGTATTTAGGTACGCCGTCGTCACGACAAAACGTTCATCAAACACAAATCAACGTGGGTTGAGTCAAACACCCAAACAAAAAATTGACTTGAGAACTGAGGGGTTTTGGGAAAAGGGATCAAATGGTCCCATACAAACCCAAACCGGTTTCCCCTCATGATATGAGGGTTTAAACAGGGGAGGATGATGACGATCCCCCATTATCGCTCTTCCCAGGTTTTACCAGCACAAAGGAGGGGAAAATCAAAGGTTCCCTCCGAGTCAAGCAACACTATACTTAATTTTCCAGTCGTTTAATTTTTGTTTGCCTTTGTAAATGGAAAGTAAAATTTCCCAGTAAAATTGCGTGGACTTAAAGAAATTATAATGAAATTCTCCTTCTTTATAAAAATATAACCCTTCACTTATGTGCCTTAGTGAAACTTTTTAAAGGAAACGGACAAAATAGCTTTCAAATATTATTCAGTGTATAACTTCATAAACACTAACACTGATAGAGCGTCTGGTGGTACATCTATTATTATTAATAATGCATTTTCGCACAGACAAATTGTTCTAAATACAAGTATCCAATCAGTTGCAATAAACGTAACATTAATCGACCGATTACTATCTGTTCGATTTACATACCTCCCAAATTTAAACTAAATCTTGAAGATCTTGATGATCTTATAAAACACTTACCACAACCATTTTTGCTTATGGAAAATTTAAATGGTCATCATGAATTCTGGGGCTGTTCTGACAGCAACACTAGAGGTCAAATTATTGAAACTTTTATTTATCAATTCTAGACTAGTTTGGTATCTTGAATCTCAAGGCCTAATTACAAACTTTCAAAGCGGTTTTCGCAAGCAGCGCAGCACAACTGATCATCTTGTTCGACTGGAAAATTTTATTCGTGATGCATTTGTTAAAAAAGAGCATTTAGTGTCTGTCTTTTTCGATTTAGAAAAAGCCTATGAATCTACATGGAAATATGGTATTATGAATGATCTTAACGCTTAGGTTAAAAGGTCCCTCTTCCAACATTTATATCGCAATTTTTATCAGATCGCAATTTTAAAGTACGGTTGGTTCTACCTTTCTCACTCTTTTGAGCAAAAACAGGGAGTTCCACAAGTTCATTTTATCTGTCACACTTTTTAAACACCAAAATTAATAATATTGTGAAATGTTTGTCACAGGGATAGATTATTCATTATATGTTGATGACTTTCTATATGTTACGTTCAAAAAATATGCGTACGATTGAACGCCAATTACAGCAGTGTTTTAACAAAGTTCCCAAATTGGGCCATGGAAATGGTTTTAAATTTCCCAATCAAAAATCAGTGTGTCCACTTTGTCAATTACGGAAAAACTTGGCCTGAGCTTTTTCCCAATGGACAACAAATACCCGTGTGACGAACAAAAATTCTTGGTGTTATTTTTTATAAAAAGCTTCTTTAACACACATAAAATACCTGAAAAGCCAATGTTTTAAATCGTTGAATCTTTTAAAGGTTATTTCAAATACTGATTGGGAGCAATGCAAGTTTTGTTAATAATGTATGGCTTTGATTATTCCAAGCTAGATTACGGTTGTTGTATATGGTTCCCGGGCCAGAAATCGTATTTACAAATGTTGGATACTATCCATAATCAAGTCTTCGTATTGCCTTGCGCATTTAAACATCGCCGTTGAAAACATTTAGCAACGAAACCCTCCTTTACAAAGAACGTGAAAAACTGTATTTCAATATGCTCTGAGGTAGCTGCCACAAAACCCCCTGCTCATAAAATAAAATTTTAAACCCAATACCCCGGATCGTATACAAAAGCCAAAACCAATTAAACCTTTTGGATTTCCCCATTATAATTATGAAGGAAAAGATTAATTTATGATGAAAAGATAATTTGTTTTGGATACCCACCATGGATTCTTAATCTCAAAAAAGTTCTTTTGATATGAAAACCGCATTGAAAAGCTGAAACAACCCTAAAATATCAAGTCCAATATAACGAAATCAATCGGCTACAAAGAATTTTCCTATTTATACGATGGTTCAAAATGTTCAGGGTTTGGGTGGCCGCCGTTAGCCCTCTCACAATCAAAATTACGTTACCAAAAACGATACAATTTTTTCAGGGCGAGGCAAAACTATTGATTTTGGGCCCTTAATTTATTTTAGAAAATAAAGGAAGAAAGTTTATATTTTTCCGACTCACTTTCTGTATACAATCAATACACAACCGTAATACAGGAATCCTTCATTCAAACATTCTTCTCAGGGGTTTATGAACTATCTTTAAAAAAATCCATCATATTCTGTTGGATTCCTAGTCATGTTGGTATTTAGGAAATGAAGTGCTGATACTGCAGCAAAGAAATCACTTTTCATTAAATCAATCAAATTGAAATTACCATATACTGATTTTAGGTGAAAATATAACAAATACATTTTAACTAAATGGCCCGTCCTCATGGACAATGCTTCGTTCAATAAACTTCGTGAAATTAACATATATTTAGGTGAATGCACCCAAAGGGAAAAAGATCTGTTCGCAAGGAGGAAGTTGTTCTTTTTTCGTTGTCGAATATATCATACTCGGTTGGACTCATTCGTATTCGCGAACAATGAAGATCAACTGAAGTAACCATGTCAAACCCACTTACTATTAAAAAATATTTTATAACTGTATAGACTTCGATCCAAAGCGCAACTCATACTATAATGTTGAATCGTTAAAAGAGCGTTCGAGCAAATTTCAGCCGACAAAATTTTACAGTTTTTGAAACAAATAGGAATATATCATAAAATTTGAACCTTATTAGATTTTTATTCACCACTTTTATACTTTTTGATGTTTGCATTTGATTTTTACACTATTTGTGTATATACGCTTTTACGTTAATAGTTTTATTTATGCTTTGCAATTAACGTAATCCATTTAACTTTTTCTCGGCGATATATGACCTTTTTGCGTCGATTCGCCAACTCATTCATTCATTCGTAATACCTTGGATCATGAATATTCTCCACATTTTTGTGCAGAAAAAAACTGGGATTAAGTTAGTCTGATTTCTAGTTAAACTTTTTCAACACATTTTTAAGTTCCTATCATTATAATTGAAGCATACTTTTCTGACAGCATACAGCAAGTACATTGTGCATATTATTCATGACAGTGCCTGGATGATGATTGCAGTATTCTTTATGGCTTAGTGCATTTATATGAATTATTTTAGTGCAAAATAATAATAAATAAATAAAATAATACTATCACTGTATTTTAATTAGGAAATGTCTAGTCTCTGTTGCGCAGACTGAATTTAGGTATATTACCCCTTCACAACTCCTTGTACAGATTTGAACATAATTAGATCCTTCATATAGAATTACTTATAATAATTACTGAAATTTATAGTTCAATCGAGAAACCTAGTTTATTGATCGTAAAACATGCGTTCAAGAGCGTAAACTATGGCTTAAGCCCACTATCCTACATGTATATTTTGGCTCGAAAATATAGGTTGGTATTCAATAATCCTAGTTTTTCGACCAAGAACGTAATTATTTGACATTTCCATCAATTAGGTTTCTCCAGCAAAACTATGATTTTCGGTCGTTATCCTATGTTCCCAAGCATGAACCTATGTTTACTATTGTTAACCCATGTTCACGGCGGTTCACGGTCGTAAACATAGGTTCACATTCATAAACTACGGTTTAAGAGCGTGAACCGGGGTTTACGAGCGTAAACATCGGATAACGATTATAGAATCAACAATGAATTTCGGGCGTGAACATGGGTTTATGGCCATGAGCCTATGTTTATGGACGTGAACCTATGTTTACGACCGTGAACCATAGTTTACGAACGTGAACTTGGTTATACGAGCGTGAACGTATCGAACGTAAAACCAGGTCTTTCGAATACTAGCCTATTTTTTCCAGCGAAAACATAGGATAACGTTGTAAACCATAGTTCACGCTCGTAAACGTAGGTTCACGTTCGTAAACCCAAGTTTACGCAGGTAAACATAGGATAACGACCGAAATTCATAGTTCAATCGAGAAACCTAGTTTATTGAACGTAAACCGTGGTTTACGATTGATATACTAGGATTATCAAAGCAACTATCAATTTTAGTTGTAAATATATGTTTACGGTCGTGTACCTGTGTTTACGAGGGTGAACATAGCTTTACGAGCGTGAACCTAGAGTAACTGCCGTAGACCACAGTTTACGGACATGAACCTCTATTTACGTGCGTGGTCCTAGGCGAGTGTGAAACTAGACTTCTCGAACAAAGCTATGATTTTCGGTCGTAAACCAGGGTTCACGTTTGTAAACTATGGTTCACGCCTGTAAACCAAGGTTCATGCTCGTAAACTTAGGATAATTTATTGTTCAGTCGAGAAACCTAGTGTATCGAATGTAAATATGGGTTCAAGAAGGTAAACTATGGTTAATGACCGTTATCCTGTGTTTTCACTCGTAAATATAGGTAAATATTTGATAATCTTAGTTTTTCGACCAATAACATAATGACTGGATAATTGGCTTGCCATGAACCATGGTTTACGGACATGAACCTATGTTTATGAGTGAGAACCTATGTTTATGAGTGAGAACTTGGGTTTACGAGCGTGAACAATAGTTTACGAACGTGAACCCAGGTTTACATTCGATAAACTAGGTTATTCGTTTGAACTATGAATTTCGGTAGTGTTCCTATGTTCACGAGCTGAACCTATATTTACTGTCGTAAACCCATGTTCACGGTCATAAACCCAAGTTTACGGTCATTAACATAGGTTCACGTTTGTAAATCATGGTTCACGCACGTGAAACCTAGTTTATCGAACGTAAACCTGGGTTCACGAGCTTAAACTATGGTTTACGCTCGGTATCTTATTTTTGACCGTGAACCAGGGTTCACATAATTATTGGACAATTGACTTGCCATATACGCTCTTAAACCCAATCTTTACTTCAATAAACCAGGTTTTTCGATTGAGCAAGAACCTATGTTTATGGGCGTGTACCTGGGTCCACGAGCGTGAACCATAGTTTACGAACGTGAACTATGTTTATGCCCGAAAATCATAGTTTTGTTCGAGAAACCCAGTTTATCGAACGTAAACCTACTTCACGCTGGTATACCAAGGTTCACTGTCATAAACATAGGTTCGTGTCCCTAAACTATGGTTCACGGTCATAAACATAGGTTCACGTCCGTAAACAGGTTCACGGACGTTAACCCATGTTAAAGCCCGAAATTCATAGGTGACTTTATTATCTTAATGTATCGACCGTAAACCATGATTTACGTTTGATAAACTAGTTTTCTCGATTGAACAACGAATTTTGGTCGTTATCCTATGTTTACGATTGTTATCCTGTGCTTTCGCTCGTGAACCACGGTTCACACTGGTAAACCATAGTTTACAAACGTGAACCTATGTTTATGACCGTGAACTTGGGTTACAAGCATGAACCTATGTTTACGAGAGTAACATATGGTTTACGGAGAACTTTATCCTAGGTTTTCGCTCGAAAATATAGGTTAGTATTCGAAAAACCTGGTTTTACGTTAAAAAAAGCCTGGTTTATTGATCGTTAATCTTAGCTTTTAATTATTGGACAATTGTCGTCACGCCCGTGAACAAAGGATAACGACCGAAAATCATAGTTTTGTTCGAGAAACTTAGTCTCATGAGGGTAAACCTAGGTTCACTTTTGTTAACTGTGGTTTACGCTTGTTAACCCAAGTTCACCGTCATAAACACAGGTTCTCGCTCGTAAACATATGGTTCATGGCAATCCAATTATCCAATAATTACGTTCTTGGCCGAAAAACTAGGATTATCGAATACTAGCCTGTATTTTCGAGTGAAAAAATATGAAAAGCAGCATAAACCTTAGTTTACGCCCATGAACCAATGTTTACATTCGTTAACCTAGGTTTTCGATTGAGCAAGAACCAATGTTTATGGGCATGAACCTGGGTTCACGAGTGTGAACAATAGTTTACGAACGTTAACCTATGTTTATGACCGAAAATCATAGTTTTGTTTGAAAAACCTAGTTTATCGTACGTAAACACAGGTTCACCCTGTATTATACCAGACACTTAGCCACTTCTATAAACAAATGTGTAACCATGTGCAGTTGCTGCTGACAGGTTGACAAGCTGACAAGTGTGTTGTCGGGGCAACTCCATATTGATATACTATTGTTTAGGTGTAAGAAACAAAAATAGAAATAAACTTACTTTTGATAGTTCAAAGCCTTGCAAGTCACCATAGAAAATCTTTCATCTGTTCATGCAGAGTCTACTTTCTGTTTTACTTTGAATATATTTGATCCAACAGAAGGGTCAGTTGCAGAGATAAAGCAACTAAAAACTTCGGTTTATTTTTATATAATCGGTACGTCACCAATATCGTTTTAGATAAACATTTATTACAATTTAGAATTGGTTATGTGCATGAAGCTGAGAAGGCTAAATTTTTCACCCCTCTTATCGCGAAAGCAAATAACATTCACTTCGAATACCGATAGGCATAAAGCGAAATAAATTGTACACGAACACAATATACTTTAAATTCCTATCCTTACTTTCTATGCTACAAAGAAATGATAGTTTTCCCAAATAAAACAAAGAAATGTTTCTATGCAGAAACTGTGTGAACTTGACATTTCAGAATACGTTATTTCCCTCGGTCCAGTTTATAAATAGCTTTTATTGTGGACGAAAACATAAAAAAAACCCCATTAATTTCAGACAGATACAACATGCACAATTATGTTTAAAGAAAAACTACAACTGAATCGTACTGACAACGCCATCTTGTTTTCTGATTTAAGAAACTTCTTAAAAGATAGGACAGGGTGTTAGGTGACTTAACTTTAAGCAAAAAATTGACCATACTTAAGTCATTTCTTACGTATCTTAAGTTTAAGATGTTTTATGAATAGGATTTAAGTTTATGACTAAGACTTAAGTTGAAATCACCACAAACTTAAGTAAAATCCTCAACTTAATTCAAAACTTATACTTAAGATGCTTTATGAATACGGCCCCTGCTAACTGAATAAAGCTCTTTTTACATAACAGTTATCATAGTTACTGTATCTTTCAGTGATGCAGTGGTATAAATTTACATTTTGGTTCATTTTATTGCTAGTAGCTGCTGTCCCGGTGTGCACATGGGTTCAAAACATAACTCGGGTTAAAATAATTGTTAGACAGAAAGAGTTTGATGAAACTAAATTTCTTTACAGAGACCCCTACCTCAAAGGTCAAAGTCATACTTAGTGGTCAGAGGTCAAAACTTGGTGCTGTTAGTCCTTTTGACACCTGTCGAGCTTGCCATATTGTCCAAGGTCATCTAGTTTGAGTGTTAAACAATTCCTAAGATGTTGTATGGCATGCAGAAGGATAATTGTCTGATATTTCACCTGCGTGTCCTGAATAAATGAAGTATGAATCTTAAGTATTGATGATGTGGAATCTTAAAATCACCGTGCCCCAATCATAATTGTACGTGTTGCAATTTTATAATCATTTATTCTACTAATTCTACTAAGCATTTTACTTCATAGACAGCTTCCATATTTCTATGTTTAAGACATTTTAAGGAACAAAGAAATTGCGGCTTATTTGATGCCATGCATCGAAAATTCGTCTTGTTCTATTTGGAATGCGATTTTAGTTTTATAACCTATTTTTTTTGATAGGCGAACAAAAATAAGTATTTTTTGAATGACGGTATTTTGGAGGAGTATTTGTACTTGTTGTAGAACTTGCCTTCAGTTGGATAATTGTGTTCTTTTGAATTAATCCCTTTGGATAAAAAGGCTTGGCAAGATATTTTTCTTTCTATAATTGTTAGGAGTTTCGCTTGAGACTTCTCATCTGCAACTGATAAACAGTGTTTGCAATGCATGATACTTGAATATATAACAAATGTGATGATTTAATTATATATCACATAACCATGAATCATACACATGTTTCTCTTAATTTTAAAATAACTTTAAGACATTAAATTTAAAAAGATAAAATGACAATCCTTGTAATCAAACCTTGTTCCTCGTGAAAAAACTACTTCTTTGTAGTCAGAGACGTTCTAACGCTACCGTGCGCCACATCGCCACCACTACTGCATTGCGCCATCACTGATGCGAAAGCGTCACCACATTTAAAAAATGCTGGTGTGTTTCTCTTACGGGAGATTTTATTAATACTAATGTATATCTGTGTGAGTATCATATACATTTAGACCATTTACATGCGCGATAATGTTCATATAGTGTGTCCGAGGTTATACATCGAAATTTAGTTGGAATGCACACAGATGTCAAAATTTACAAACGTCGGAATCAGGAGAAAAGCTCTTGACACCATAATCTACATAATATCTTAACGAAATTTCAGTCAACCTATAGCAAAAATGTTCTTACGCGGAACTACATTCACCGAATTTTGAAATAAGTTGTGTGTGTGTGTGTGTGTGGGTGTGTGTGTGTGTGTGTGTGTGTGAGTTTGTAAACGCTGCCAACTGGGTAATTTCGTATGAATACACACCAACGTACGGGGGGATACGCCTCGAACCGGGGAATTTCCCCAGTTCATTTTAACAATACCACGTTATTCCTGACCTTCAAATTAGCCCATATCTCGAAATTGAGTGATTCTGAGCGATAGAAATTTATTCCCGGTACGCCGGTTCTGGTCATACACATATCTCACACACAATCAGAATTTTAAAACCCGGTGTGTATCTTTCGCCATTTACTGCAGTTCCCCAGTTTACCTGTATACAACTCGTAGTACTACAAAAAAAGGTTTTAAATTTTTTCACTTTTAACTAATGCTTTCGTCATATAAGCTTATGAGTGAAGGTTATGCTGATTAATTCATCAATTACCAATTAAATATCTTTTACGTTCACAAGACAGTATTATATATTTATGTTACCGCATATCTTTTCCGGCTTATTGTGTTTTTGCGCTTTTATTGCTAAGTTAATGACTTGATTTGACAATACAATGTTTAAACTGAGAATATTATAAAAACACAGGAACACTACTCAAAATACATTCTATATATATATTCATCGCATTTAACAAACTTTCAACTTCAGGCGCGGTGCTGAAATATACAAATGTACTAATTCCTTTTGAATTACCGTGCTGCTTTTGAAAAATAAATGTAGTATTACCTTCCAAAGATGTTCATATATTCACTCATAATGCAATTCCCCTATGTAAATTAAAACAGTAATTAACAGAAAGCCAAGAATTTTAATACAGTTTCGTTATTTTTTAAAAAAAAAGAACAAAACATTTGTAAATTTAAAATTTATTGATATTATTTACTACACACAAAGAAATGCTACGAGGATCTGACTCCAGTACGTTTAAAATACTGACTAAGAACACGTGAAATAAAAAAACCTATATCATACAGTAGCTAACTTTTGCAATTACCTTAACACAGGATTTTCATGCTATTTTCCCGCTGATTATGTTCAGCAATTCGCAATGTGTTTGAAATCTATGATGTAAAAATGTCCCAAAAGTAAAAAAGATACTAATCCCTCTCAAAACCTGTGCTGCATTTGAAACAGCATGTGTTTGTCATTACCTCCTACGATTTTATACATGTATAAGCAGCTGTCAATTTGTTACGCAATATCTACGTGTGTTGAAGAGTAGTAATACTACAAAGCCGAAACAGTTTAATACAGTTTTATTTTATTAAGTATTTTACAAATTTAGAGAACACATTAATCATAACATTAGTACATTATCTGATTGATTTTATCTACTACACATCAAAGAAAATGACACAAGGATCTGACTCCAATACAGTCTTAAAACTGTTTAAACACTGGAAATTCTTAAGCCTAGATCATAGCTAACTTTTGCATTTACCTTAACAGGGGAATTTCATGCTATTTTTGCGCGATTTTTGTTTAGCGTCGCCAGTCTAGAAATTCGTGATAGAAAAATGTTTCAACAAGCATGGGCTATAAAGTGTGTTGTAAAATCCCGAAATAATTGTAGTTTACGACGGTTCAAAAAAAATGATAATGCTGCGGCTGCACGGGTTTAGGATCATTTGGCCAAAATATAGAAACCGTGAGACATCAATTAAACACATGGGAATCACAGCAAAACAATTCTTATGCAAAAAAAAAAAAAAAAAAAAAAAAAATTTGATGTTCGCATAACGAACAGACATATCCTACAGAAAAATTGTGCCCAGATTCTGCAACTGAAGCACATTATTTTAAAACTTATATCATGAATTTGCTATATTTTAATAAGCGTCTTATCTTTATAAACTGTCGCTTTTAGCTTATAAAAGTTATTAAGTTGTTACACAAAAACAACAACATTGATGTGTAAAGTTGAAAGCTCAAAATTCTCAGTGCGTTACTGACATACCAAGGGTATTTTTACAATGCTATGCTCATTAACCAAAAGGAGTTTTTTTCTGTCACTGACATTCCTATCATTCTACAATAAGTATGAGTATGAAACAATTACATCTGCATGTTTATTTTTCACTTCAGGTCCGAGAATTTTCAAATTGATCAAAAAACGTTTTAAGAAATTTTGTTTTTGGACAGGGTGGAACGACCTCACTCACCTGTTATCAGTTTTTTTTCATCAGTGATATATCACACCGTGGTTTATTGCGGTAGCATTTTTTTTGGTATTTTGGGGAAATAAAGAACGAAAATTATTGATGATTGAACTGACAGTGCTGATGAAATAGCAACAATCACAGTATTCTACAGATGAGTTCCCGAGGTATTAGAAAATACAATATGTAACGCATCGTATAAATTTCACAACTTATTATACATGTATTAATCGTTGGATTGAAACTTGAAAACAGAGAAATTTTATTGCGATTGAAGGATTTTATTGATATAAACCCTTTAAATACGTACGATATTATTCGTTGTTACATATATGGTTTTTCTACTTCACTCATGTAACTGACCGACACAAAATAAGACATTTCCCTATTCGGTGATACATTAACGCAGTATTTATTATGGGTGCAAGTATATTTATCTTTAGTTTTGACAGTGGCATACGTATGATTACTGGTATTAGTAGCATTTAAACGAAAAAAACAAATATATAATAATAATAATAAAAAATATATAAAATAATAATAACATAAAAATACTTACATATAAATGTTTTGATTAAAACAACAATATCATGAAATTTTAAAATAACTATGACTGATTCTTTTAATCTTCCTTGATCAGAACGATTTTTACACGAGCATTTCCCTTTTCTGCATGTACTTTGTTTTGAAAGAGTACTGATAAACTTTGCGGTAAATTCAGCTGTTCTTCGGTTTTTCATTCTCCTACCTTTTTAAAGTTTTACTTTATATACATTTTTATGATCGAAACTCCAGATAGTTTTGTTTGCAATTAAATCACGCCCAGTTTCTAAAGGAAAAATCCTCACAAAATTGGGAAAAAGACTTTCCGAGTGTGGGATTCGAACACACGACCTTCACAAATTTTGAAAGATTAAGTGTGTAAAGTCAACGTTTTACTGAAGTTTTCTAAAAAAAAGGTAAAAACAAAACCTTTATATGGGAAAATTGTTTGGAAACAAAATAACTATGACTGCAAATGCTGTAAACATTGTTTAAGTCTTTTATTAATATTGATTGCTATTTTCCCGGGCAAGAAATAACGATTTTCATGCAAAAGTCAGGGACTGCGAGTCATTGCGGAGTTTGAATTAAGATTCCCCGATTTTTATTTCCCCTTTTCCGCATATCGAACCTAAAATTTTGCTTTGCATTTAAATAAGCGCAAAATTCTTTTTTCTAAGAAAATCAAGTTTTCGTTAACCTGTTATCGGAGAGAAAAGCGCAAATAAAAATAAATGCTTTGTTTCTGTCATTCTTCCTGATTTAGAGTCATGTGTTTGCCTCAGTTCTATCTTATTCAAATTAATTACCTACTACTATTTTTTTCGTCTCAAGCCTGAGTCATGAGTTGATATCCTACTCTGGGAACGTCATTTTTTTTAATGCCTTATCTTTTTAAAATGATCTTATTAAATAGCAAAAGGTACTAATAGTTTAAATCATGATAATGTATACAATGTATTAATAATACACAGTTTAAATGTAGGAACACAACAACTGAAAAATATACTGAATATACGCCATTAGGAGAATATCCAAATAAATTGTCTGTGTTTTTGCTGTATGCATGATTTCGTTAAACCGAATGGTTTTAAAGGAACCACACTTATTGTTTCACTGTTAATTCTGTCTTTTGAACGAGTAGAATTGAAGGAAAAATAAAATTTTCTGCTTAGCACAGATTCCGGGCGGATCCAGTGATTGAGGCATTTTTTCTCGGCTCGCTACGCTTGCATAGGTAATAATTCATCATTTGTTTGGGTGAAATATAAATATGCATTTTTCTCGCCTCGTATGCTCGCAAAGGCAATTTGTCTTTGTTTGGGTAAACAATGCATTTTTTTCTTGTCGCTACGCTCGCAAAAATAAAAGTCCGACAAGTTTGCATGAGCTCCTATAAAGCTTTTTATTTTACGTTAATAAACTTTAGTAACCCCTCCATAAAAATCCTCAGAAATCGGGCTTAGAAATTCCATTCCGAGATACTTAAGCAAGAATAAGTCTGACGAGTCATTAAAACATGGACTATAGGTAGCATGTTATTTGGGTGATTTTATCATAAAACTGTCCTTTTTCAATACCAAAAAAAGACCTCAGGGAAAGCCAAGAATGCACCTATTGTTTTCAAAAAGTTCCCGGGTTTGGGGGGGGGTTGGGTGGGGAGGGGAGATGGGGACATGCCCACGGACCCTCCTAGTTGTTCTACTACCAATATTTTGCACCCCCTTACACCAAATCCTGTACCCGCCCTGAAATTTGTGGGAAAGCCTAATTAATTTTTGTTGAAACATAAAGAAGGAACTAAAACATACAAAATTACTTATTCTTGCAAAACCCGACGGGGATTTCCGCTACTTTAAACCCGGTTCTTTAAAAGTCCATCTTACACCCCGGGTGGTGTAAGATGACTCTCGTGTTGTAATTGACGTATAAGAACTACTATATGTAAAAGATTTGTATAGTAATTTTTATTTTATTTAAAAAAAAACGGAATGAAAATTCAATACCTTACAGTCCCTATTGGTTCGTGATGAATATTTCTTGATTCAAATCACTTTATTTTATCAAAAATTTATAACGTTTTCGCTGCAACTGGTAAAACAAAACCGGAACTAAACATTGTTGTTTGTTTTGAAACTCATGACGTTTTTTCCTGTTTACAGACGTTGGTTTCCCGCGCTTTGTTTAAATACACTGCCATAAGAAATAGTTCTAAAAAGAAAGCTGTTCAATTGATTTTATTTTTATTATTATTTCTTGAAACCGGCTTGCAAGAAAAAGTTATACTACTGGTTATAGGTTTCAGATGGAAATATCCCGGGTCTCCGGTAATGTTTAGGCGGTACTCGGGAGAGAGCCTCGTTACCGCCTAAACAGTTACCCTTGAGGCCGGATAGTCCTATCTGCACCTACAACCAGTGGGAAAAAATCTTATAATATCGAAGTTCAAAAGTTGCTGTAGGCATGGAAAGTAATTTAAGCACACAACTGATAAAACCGATACTGTTTAGTGCTTTATTATGTCTCTGCAACATGAGTCTGGTTGTTCTTCGATTGTTCTATGTCTTGTCATAAACAGTTATTGTAATGTTAACATTTGACATTGACAATTTTTGATTGAATGTCGAATGATTGACGTGCTACATGTACCTACATACGAATATAGAATTTCTCTATTGTCTGACCGCTTCTGTTTTCGGGTGTTAGAACGCTGACTTAAATCACTCGTAAGTACTCACTGATTAAGGGCATGGGTTCAATCCTTGCTACCGACCAGGTCCCTTTAGTAAGAAATGACAGCTTGAAATACTAGTTACTTATCTTTCCCGGAACGATTGTTGGGTAAACTGCCCACCTGACATAACTGAAATAGTGTTTAAAAAGGCGTAAAACCCCCAAATCAAATTAAGTCCCTCGGTTGTCTTTTCTCATATTATATGATATATAACAGGAGTTCCGCATTCACCATTTTAATAGCTAGTTCCTCGTTTCAGCTTTACAACACGTACCGGTTAGTTATACACTTGTACCTCATTTAGTCTTTACACTAACTCCCCGTTTTGTTGAAACACACAATTCCCACATTTCGTCATACACAAACACCCGGTTTGTTACACACTCACCTCAGTTGGTTTAACACAAAATTCCCCGCTCTGAATGTGAAAAATCTCATTGCTTAACATTGAAGATAGCTTTAATCTAAAGCCTCGGATAATTTTAAGATCATAAGAATAAGAGTTGATAGAAATATGATAACTGTAGCTACAGTAATAAAGAAGTTCCCAGTTGGTAGGTTTATAGCTTACATCCCCGATTGGTTGCGTTTACATGTATGTGTGTGTGTGTGTGTGTGTTTGGGTTTAACGTATTTTTTTCAACAACTTTTCAGTCATATAAACGACGGTGTCTACTTGTAGCAGTGTGCACAATAGCCAATTTTATAGTGCTGCCTCACTGGAAGATCACGCCGTAGACACGTGGCATGATATCCCACCCAGTCACATTATACTGACACCGGGCTGACCAGTCCTATCACTATCCTCTTAATGCTGAGCGCCAAGCGAGGAAGCTGCTAGTACCATTTTTAACGTCTTTGGTATGACGTCTTTAAACGTCTTTGGACGCTCTACCACTAGGCTACCAAGGTGGTTTGAAATAAGTTATATCAACGAAAATGTAACGTTAAATATGAACTTTAGTCACCTGTTTACATTCTGAAACCGGCGGAAATGTCGATAGCTTTTTGTTCTTATCACCACCTTTTGGTGGTGGCGTTAGGGATTAGTAGCCGCGTACTAGTACATAATATAACATTGAGACAAAGAGCTCTGAAACATTAATTATTTTGACTAAGTCTGACTACACAGAATTCCGTCATCCGTAGTAATGTTTGGCGTGAGATCAGATATCAGTGTTCAAAACAAGAACACATTTTAAAAAGAGAAATTGATATTATACGATTAAGAATATAATTTCAGAAGCGAAAAGGAATAAAAAGCGAGAAAAAAAAAAAAAGAAAAAAAAAAAGAATTGAATAACAGATGTCCCTAAGATTCGTGTCATAATTCAGGTAAAAAGGTAATATCACATGTATAAATACTTATTGTCTACAGTTGTCTTTTGTGCTTCTCCGACAAACGTTATTAGAGGCATTACGCTACTGTATCTATACGTAATACTCTGTTGAAATGTAACGAGATTTTTTTGTGAACCAGTATTTCAGTCAATTTAAACGTATCTATGTATTCATTTCTTTTAAGTCCCGCTGTTTTTATTGTTTGAATTATTCTAAATTTACAACTTTCGTTGATTCTTTAAATTAGTGTTGGTTAAAAGTTGGCTTAGACATCTACGCCAAACAAGCGTCTTGATTCGGTGCTTTTCACTTCAAAGGGTCTTCATATATACAATATATATGGTGGGCCGGTGGTCTAGTGGTAACACGCTTGACTGTCAATCCAGAGGTCCGGGGTTCGAATCCCGGTCCAGGCACTGGAAATTTCTGAGATGGTCTTGAGTGTCTCCCACTTAACTAGAGGCCTGTACTAGTTCTTCCCAGGAAAGACGGCTTCGCTTGTATCGGTGCTATACACCGGGCACGTTAAAGAACCAGACTGTCTATTCGAAAAGAGCTAGGCTAAGTTAGCCGGACACGTCTGTATCTGAAAAGTTCTCTCTGTCTGTTCTGGGAGCTTTATCTCACTCTGTCCCTCTGGTCAGATCGCTTCGTTTCTGTACTAGTAGAGGATGATTTCGCGCCCTCTGTGGCTGCAGTTGCTGTAAAGCGCCTTTGAACGTGTTTATCATGAAAAGGGCGCTATATAAATCTGGTATAATAATAATAATAATAATATTTATTCACAATCACTTAAACTATGTGATGCTATTATAGGGTAGGCCTAAAGGGTAGTAAATAAATTTGCTTGATGTTCTATATAAAATAACAAAGTTCTAAGAACTGTAACTAAGAGCAAGGTCCATTTTAAAACATGTCCTTTATTGACCTAAAAACCATAAAAAATAAACAAAATTAGAGACCTGTCATATATCTTATAAGAGAGACGTTTTGTCTATGGAATGTCTTCAAACCCGACTGCTAAAACATGTCTAATAAGGTTTGTTTACATTTCTACAAATGCTACCAAAATGTCAAGAATGAGTACACAATGAAATAAAAACAGAACCTGACTTACATAAGACATGAAAATTCCACTTTAGCTGACTTTTTCTTTCCGCCATTATCCGATAGCCTGGAAGATCTATTTAGTAACATTGTACATTACATCATCTACACCCGTCGCACACATGAAAAAGGCCAAACCCTACACAGACTCAAGACTGGGGACGCTTAACACACGAGCAAGTAGGGACACACTTGACGCATACTCATCATGTGAGAGGCTTTTCTGCACATACAAGGCAACAGGCAATACAATTAGAGATTTTCTGTGTAAACGTATTTGTATGCGACTACGTAATTGTATTATGTACTTCGGACAAAACTTGGGGGGTTCTCAAGACAACAACAAATAACGTAGCATTGGTTATTATTAATACCAAGTCTCATCCCTGAAAAATTCTAAACAAATAGAGTATTTCCACAATGACAGAATACATTTGCCTCCTCTTATTTGCGCTCCATAGATCTGTGCTCTCCCTACTGAGCTAAGTGAGCGAGTGGTCCAGATATTACACACACACAAAAATACGCTCGCTTCTCTCGTAATAACTACAAGTATTTTATTTTATAACAATCAGTTTCTTGGATTCTATACTTGTATTTACTTTACATCTACAGGTTACTGACAACTTCACGTGAATCAGATGTGGAGGACCAGAACGACTTTAAACGAAATAATATTTATTCAAATCGTTGCCATGTCACAGAAAACAAAGGTCTCGAACTACAAACCTCATTATTAGTATTACTTGTTACCTTCATTTTCAAGAAGATAGAAGGTTTTCATATCATAGTGTGCGCGCAGTTTTTTTAGCACATTTCGTTGTGTCGATTTATGGCGCGCCTGATCATGGTATATTACCTCGGTCGGATTATTTTGCCTGGATCGAAGAAATACAAAAACAACAGAAAGAACACAATAGTTTCAGTATCTCTAAAAAGGACTAACATTTATTTTTTATATACATTTAGTTTATATTTTTGATTCACCTATATATCAAAATTACGAACATTTCTGCGTACAACTTTTATACATGTATCTTACAAAGATGTCATGATGGTATGAGTATTATCACTTTCGTAATAAAAAGTTATAAAAACTTTAGTGTTTTCTATTGATCCTATGTTGTCCCCGTTACAACAATTGGCGTATATTATTTATCCTGTTCCAGATGATATATGCCTAGCCCGCTTAGATTATTTTACCAAAAAATTTATAAGAAAACCCAATTACGATATCTGTGTGTTTCGTAATGGGCACGCACCATTTACTGGCTAACGCTTCCTGTGATAATGTAATAATAAATCTATATCAATACTTTTATAATGACAATGCATATTTAAGTAGCAAATTAAAGAGTTAAATAAACTTACAGTTTCTTCGAATAGCTTATAAAATTGTTATAAGTACCATTCGCATTCGCAACAAATTCTGACTAACTGGCTAGACACACATTGCTGACCTCAGAAAGAGACTATAATCTTCTCAATATTTTCCAAATGTACACGGAGTTTTCATGCAATACAGAATATCATGTCTAATTGCTGACAAATACATTTATATGCGCGTGGCAAGATAGGCATTTTGTTATATTAGTAGTATCCGATAAATCGTAGCACATATTGTCTTGTTCCCTCTTCTAATGATTTGTTTTTAATCAAACATACATGTTACAAACGTTTTACAAGTCCAAAACCAGCCTGGACTGTATAAAACAAAGAAGCATGTATGAAGTCAGTTATCATTCTCGGAATAGGTCTGCATGGTATTTATAGACATGCGAGGAGACTTGAAAACCTAGCTCGCTACGCTCGCTCGGTTCACAAATCCCTCAAAGGTATATATACACAATGCAGACCTATTCCTTAAACAATAACTATTACTTATTGTCCGTAAGTATTGACCTGGCACTCATTAATTTTAGCCACTATTTTCGGGCGTTTTCGTTATTTCTACGCGATACTTGTATGCTGAAAATTTCTGCATTGATCAAAATAACTGATTTATTTATTTATTTATTTATTTATTTGGGTTTTACGGCGCACCAACACAGTATAGGTTATATGGCGCCAAACAGGACTACAAATTGTGGTTCCACATCTCATTTACATCGAAATAAAAACATGAGGTATGGAATCAAAATTTGCATACCTGCTGGAATCACAGAGTTACTGCAAAACCAAGTGTTAAGACCCTATTAGTCGCCTCTTACGATCATGCAAGGGTAAGGCAGTGGTTCCAATTCTTTTCATACACAGATCGTCTCAGAACCACATGGGGTTAAAAAAAAAAAAACCGATATATGTATAGACAGTGTCACAGTAGTGTAGTGGTAAACTATCCGCCTTCTACGCATGTAACTGTGGGTTCGAAGTATATATATATATATATATAAAACAATTTCCTTTCTCACATTACTTCTGTGTTTTAATAGAGAAATTTTAATGGAAAGGGAGAAAGTGTACTAAAGGGTTGAAAGATACAGTAGAAAGAGAGAAGAAATACAGATATTTTGTGAGATAAAGAGCATTGGAAAACATGTTCAAAATTTGTTTAAGGTATTAGATCACTAATAGAGAACCTCCTTTTTGAAGAGTATTCAATTCTTACCATAAACCTACTTTTACTGCAATTCTTAGGGGGGCGTAGGTTCAAGCCCTACTGGGACCAACTTTTTTTCCCCTTATTTTCCTTTTTTCTAGTATGTTTTACTTCTTTCAAGACTTGCTATTGATTTCTTGTACAAAAATGAAAAAAGATGAATCTTATAAGCGATTTCTCGGTGTTCAAAGTGAATTTACTACTTAAACAGAAGGGGTAGAGTTACACATCTTTAAAATATTGAGTTACACGCGGTGACAGTTCTCTATTTTGCTTTAACACTTAGATTATATATTGTGGAAGAAATTTAGGTAGGTTTTACGTCTGCCCTAAGGTTATTTTTAAATGGAGTAAGCAAAATTCAAAACAGAAACACAGCATCCGACCTTATTTTTTCAATGTTGAAGTATGAATTCTGTCTCATTAAATCCGTTTACTTGAGGCACCATAGAAAAAATGATATTGACATTTTTATTTTGTGTTTTATAATTGTTTATCAATAGTTTAATGTTTCTTTTATTAAAATGAATGGTAAAGTGAGTTTTCTGCAAACGTTTTGGGCAGTGGCTATCACTTTGAAATCTGTATCTACTTGAGCTTGAGGAGATACCATTAGTTATACAAAATTTATAAAAAACGGCACGGTAAAAGTTGTTTAAAAATTGCAAAAAAGTGCAAAACATGGTTACCTTTCAGAATATACCAAGCAGAGGCCATTTTGTAAACATTACTATTAGTGACCTAATACCTTAAATAAATTTAATCCATTTTTCATTGCAAATGTGTAGTTTGTCTTTTTTCAAAGCAATAATTTCTTCAAGTCGTCTTCGGTTTTGCACCTGTCATACTGTTTAAAACTATGTATTTCAGGTTTGCTTTTCTTGCATTTGTTTCTAAAAATAAAATATTTAGCCAAAAGAATAACGAAGTTGGAGATTAGGCTATTACTTTCTTTTTTATCAAGGACATTGCAAAACGAAACTGATTCGAAATTAAGCTCTATATTGCGTGACAGTGTAGCCTGCATATAATTCTTAACATCTGTCCAGAAGCTTTGAATAATTTGGTAATCCCAACACATATGTTTTATCGAATCAGTGTTCATATTGCAAAAAATCGCATAGACTAGATGTTATAATATTGCATTTGAACAAAAATGAATTATCCGGGAAGATGTGCATAATGTATTTGTACTGAAAAGCACGGAGTTTTGTATCAATAGTAATAGTGAACGTACTGCTATTAATATTTTTCCAATTATGTATACTGTTGGGTATAATCTGACCCCATTTTGTTTGGTATTTGAATGAAGATGGTTTCTTCTTTTGAATTAATATGTTGTACGCAAGTTTACACAGTTTGGTATTTTCCTTAATATTTTCTACAAAATATTTAGGCCTTTCATATACTATATTTTAATTTTTAAGAAGAGATTTCCATTTTCCTGATATACTTTTAACTAACTGGAAGTATTTGAAATAATCATTATTATCAGGGTTGAACAAAAATTTTAATTCATTGAAAGTGTGAAACTTTCTATTTCTAAAATCATATAAATGCTCTGCACACATTATCCCTTTCTCAAACCATTTAGCATAAAATAAAGTTTTACTATCACTGTCTTTTATATTTGAATTATTCCATAACAACTCCTTTGAAATATTATCCTTTACTTCTTTATAGTTTATTTTTGACCAAGCTATAATGACTTGCTTTAGGAAGGTTGATTTTATTTTAAGTTTTTTAGCATCGAGTTCGTTGATATTGCAATTAAATAGTAGATTGTTCCCATATTTTTTTAGTTCATGTTCATAGATTAAATTCATGTTGCTATTATCATTAAGTATTCTTTTAACTCAACTTATTTTCAAAGCATCAAGTAATGTTTCAATGTCAGTCATTTTTAAGCTACCATCTGGATAATCTTTTATAAGTATATTTCTAGATATTTTATCAGGCTTTGAATCCCAGACAAAGTCATACATAGCACTGTTTAATGTCTTAACAATATCTGCTGGTGGGTTATCTAAAACGGTTAACGGATAAATTAGTTTCGGGAGTGCAAATGTTTTGAGAACAGTGATTTTTCAAATTAGTGATAAATTCCATTTTTTTCCAACCTTTCAAGACTTTTGTAAATTCTAGCAACTTTGGCAATGTATTAAGATTGTGCATTTCTTTAAAATTATTGCAAAATGTTATACCTAATGTTGTAGCCTGTGTTGAAGTCCACTTGAATGTTTCAAAATTTTTGTAAATTGTATTTGTATCTTTTAAAGAGCCAATGCGCAACACTTATTTAGTTTTAGTCCGGAGACTTTTCCAAATTTGTCAAGAGTTTGTACTAATGTTTCGAGTGATTTATTGCTGCCGTCTAGCAAAAAACTTGCATCATCTGCAAATAATGTCTGTTTAATTGACTTTTTGTTTACATTAATGCCCTTAATGTCTGGATTTCTGTCTATATCAGTTGAAAGGTACTCTATACATAAAATAAATAAATAAGGTGACAATGGGCATCCATGGCGGACACCAGCTTTAATGTCAAAAAATTCTGAGTAGTAACCATTATCTTATACACATCCTTTGGCTTCACTGTAAAATAATTGAACCCAATTTATAATTGACTCACTGAAATTAGACTTTCTCAAACACTCAAACATGAAGTTATGATCGAGGCTATCAAACGCTTTTTGAAAATCTGCCAAAAATATGAGACCAGGATCATCTATTTCGTTCACATTGTTGATTGCTTCAATCAAAATTCTAATATTTTCATCAATGTACCTTTATTTTATGAATCCAGTTTGTTGTCTATTTACTATATCATGACCAGAAGTACTTTTTTAGTTCTGTTAGCTATTACTTTTGCCGAAATTTTATAGTCTACATTAAGTAACGATATTGGTCTCCAATTATTAATTAAAAGAAGGTCTTTATCCTTTTTTGGTAACAGGCTAATAATACTTTGCGTTTGCAGTTCGGTTAGATGACCATTAATATAAGCATAGTTAAAAGACTCAATTAAATACGATTTTAAATATATCCAAATAATTTTGAAAACCTCTACTGATTTACCATCTGATCCAGGGCTTTTGTTATTTTTTATTTCTTTTAAAGCTAATGCACATTCATATTCTGTTACAGGACCACTAGTTAGCCGACTCTGCTCTTCGGATAGCGTGCTGTGATCATTTTCAAGAAAGCGATGATTGGTTTCCAAACTACCATTTCTTTTGTAAAGCCCACCATAGAAATCTTTTATGTGTTTAAGAATGGCTTTATTGTCGTTTGTTGTGTTATTATCGTTAATTTTTAACTGATGTATTGTCCTGCTTTCTGCCTTTTTCTGTTCAAGTTTTGCAAAATATTTAGTTTTTTTTCAGCACCTTCAATCCAATCAGCTTGTGATCTTAATAACATACCTTTTATTTGTTCTTCAACAAGTTCATTTAGTGTTTCTTTTTCTGTGTTTAGTTGTTCTTTTATTTGTGTATTGTTTGGGTTTAAAGTTAGTCGTTTTCCAGATATTCTATATTATTTCGAACTTTGGTTTCATTTTCATTTTTTGACTTTTACAGGCGTGTTGAGAAACGAATTGATTCATTACGTATAGTTCCTTTAATTAACTCCCAAAGTACATTTGGATTAGCATTTTTATTTATGTCTGCAATTTCCTTTATTGCCTTTCTAATTTTATCCTGATATTCTACATTTAACAAAATAGAGTTGTTTATTTTAAAAAAACAATTGCCTCTTTCCGTCGAATTCAAATCAAGTTTAAGTAATACAAGCGAGTGATCCGATTTAAACCCCGGTTTTATCAAACATTGGTTAGTATAATTTATCAAGTTGGATGAAATAAGAAAAAAATCAAGCCGGCAAAGTATCGGTGGGTTATGGTTTGAATGCCAAGTATACTTTTTAATGTTTGAATTTTTTATCCTCCAGATGTCATATATATCGTTAGTTTCCATCATTTCTTTTATTTTCTTTGAAGAGGTTTTGTGTGCATAACTATTTCCATTTAGTTTATCCATTTTTGCATTAATAATTGTGTTAAAATCTCCGCCTATAATAAATGTTTCATGTGAGTGTTCGCTTAGAATATTTTCAAGTAAAGTCAAGAAATAGCTGTTGTCCTTGTTGGGACCGTAAACATTGATTGAAAATAACGTTTTACCTTGGACTTCTATCTTTAAGGACTGTAATCGACCTTGAATATATTCGTTATATGATATCAATCGATTTGATACATCTTTGTTAATAAAAATGCCGATACCGGCACTGTTTGATTTATTTCCACTGATAAAAA